>NC_138341.1:64913499-64930999 GCF_046562875.1 Panthera onca | reverse complement strand
GTTTGGTAGAATTCCCATGGAAAGCCATCATGCCCTTGTTTGTTGGGAGATTTTTGTTTACCGATTCAGTTTCTTTCCTGGTTATACGTCTGCTCAACTTTTCTATTTCTTCCTGTTTCAATATTGGTAGTTTATATGTTTCTAGGAATTTGTCCATTTCTTCCATGCCCAATTTTTTCGCATGTAATTCCTCATAATATTCTCATTATTGCTTGTATTTTTGTGGTGTTGGTTGTTATCTCTCCTCTTTCATTCGTGATTTTCTTGATTTGGGTTCTTTCCTTTTTCTTTTTGATCAAACTGGCTAGTGGTTTATCAATTTTGTTAATTCTTTTAAAGAACCAGTTCCTGATTTCATTGATCTGTTCTACTGTTTTTTTTATTCCATATCATTGATTTCTCCTCTAGTCTTTTTTATTTCCCTTCTTCTGCTGGTTTTGGGCTTCATTTCAAGTTCTTTTTCTAGCTAGTTTAGGTGTAGGATTAGGTTGTGTATCTGAGACCTTTCTTCCTTCTTTAGGAAGGCCTGGATCGCTATATACTTCCCTCTTATGATGGCTTTTGCTGCATCTGAAAGGTTTTGGACTGTCATGTTTTCATTTTCATTGGCTTCCATGTACTTTTTAATTTCCTCTTTAATTTCTTGGTTAACCCATTCGTTCTTTAGTAGGATGTGCATAATCTCCAAGTATTCATGGTCTTTCCAAATTTTTTCTTGTGGTTGATTTCAAGTTTCATAGTGTTGTGGTCTGAAAATATGCAAGGTATGGTCTCAGTCTTTTTGTACTTGTTGAGGGCTCATTTATGACCCAGTATGTGATCTATTCTGGAGAATGTTCCATGTGCAGTTGAGAAGAATGTGTATTCTGCTTTAGGATGAAATTTTCTGAATATATCTATTAAGTCCATCCAGTCCGGTGTGTCATTCAAAGCCATTGTTTCCTTGTTCGTTTTCTGCTTATGTGATCTGTCCATTGTTGTAAGTGGGGTGTTGAAGTCCCCTAGTATTATGGTATTATGGTATTATTATCAATGAGTTTCTTTATGTTTGTGATTAATTAATTTATTGGGGCACCTGCGTGGCTCAGTTGGTTAAGCGTTTGACTTCAGCTCAGGTCATGATCTCACAGTTTGTGAGTTTGAGCCCCACATCAGGCTCTGAGCTAACAGCTCAGAGCCTGGAGCCTGCTTCATATTCTGTGTCTCCCTCTGTCTGCCTTTCCCCTACTTGCAGTCTCTTTCTCTCTCAAAAAAAAATACAAAAAAATTAAAAAGAAAATTTGTATATATGGGTGTTCTCACATTGGAGGCATAAAATATTACAATCATTAGATCTTCCTGGTGGATAGACCCTTTAATTATGATATAATGCTCTTCTTCATTTCTTATCACAGTCTTTATTTTAAAATCTAGTTTGTGTGATGTAAGTATGGCTACTCCAGGTTTCTTTTGATTGAGTCTTTAGGTCTAAATTGAGTAAGCAACATATAGATGGGTCTTGTTTTCTTATCCATTCTGACTGTGTCTTTTGATTGGAGCATGATATTGCCCTCCACCTCCAAACACACATAGTATATTTCTATTTTTAAGGATCAAGTGATTTACATTTTATATACTCTGTTACCAATATAAAATGATGGAAAACTCCCCAATTGTTTTAAAGATTGTTTTATAGTATTCATAGTGAAAACCAAAAGATTTGATAACAAGAATAAACACAAAACAACAGAGGAGATTGCTCTCACAAAGAGAGATGTAAAACCCTAAATAAAATGTTACCCAAATTATACTTTATATTAAAACATAAAAATGGTGCAGTATAGTAATTACATCTATATCAAGTGGTCTTAAGATCTAAAAACACAAAATAAAGCTTTTTCATCTCTTTAGATATTTAAAAGGCATTTTATAAAATTCAATGTTTATTCTCAGAAAAATAAGTTTATTCAGATGATTAATCATATTTATCTAGAATAATAACAGCTATAATATTAAATAGTACATGTTAGAGGCATTCACATTAACATCAGGAACAAAGAAAGCAAATCACTAGGTAAGAGAATCAGTAATCTATAGGCAAACACATTATGTGATCATCTATCTAAAAAATCTCCAAGATCAACTGAAAAAATAAGATGGTTTTGAGGATAACTTAATAAGTTAGCTGATGCAAAATAACAGACATTGATAATATCGGCAATGACCAGTTAGAATTTTAATAAAAGTTAAAGTATTATATATTTGATTAAGTACCTTTAAAATTAGAATAAAATGAAAAAAGAACAGCTTACTATTCAATGATGGATGACATTTTTCCCAATTAGCATTTTTATTGTTCTTCATTTGACTATAAATAACCTTGGGAGTTTATACACTGGAATCTTGGCTAAATTTTGAGATGTAAAATTTATCTTGAAATTTAAAATTTTCTAAATTCCTAGATTTCTAATTAGTTATAAAAATATAATTTATTAAATTTTTTTTACATTTATTTATTTGTGAGAGACAGCATGAGTGGGGGAGAGGCAGAGAGAGAGGGAGACACAGAATCCAAAGCAGGCTCCAGGCTCTGAGCTGTTAGCACAGAGCCTGATGTGAGGCTTGAAGTCATTAACTGTGAGATCATGACCTGAGGCGAAGTTGGACACCCAATGGACTGAGCCACCCAGGTGTCCCTAAAAATATAATTTAAAACAACTAAAAGCAAGAACAGTGCTTGTATGGATTTGTCAAAAAGGAAGTAAATTTCAAATTACATTTTACTAGACACATAATAGGATCATGAAATGTGGTAAAATTCTGATATATGAATAGATTGGTCTGCAGTAATTTATGGAAGTCCCAGAAATAGCAGAAGAATATCAGATATCTGTATATGTGGATATGAAACAGGAATTATCGAAAGACAACTTTGCCTTACACTGTCCCTGAGTCAGTTTATTGTCATTGACAACATTTTGTGACACCTCCTTTTTACCACAGTGAAGGAACTTAGCACCCTGGTTTCCCCAGAGCAGTTTGTGGAAAGGAGAGAAAAACAGATATTGAAACCTTTAAAAGAACTCCAGAGCAGAAGTTTTCCATGCCCTTTTTGCCTTTTTCTTATTTCATGGTACTTAGTTTAGGTTCTAGTTAAGGGAAAGTTTTAAACATCTACCTAGAAAAACTTGAAAGGACTTTTTTACCCCTGCTGTATGCCAGAGTTGCCTGAGAAATCTCAGAGAAATACTGCTTCTCAGCAGGTATTAAGGGAACTTAAAACTGCTTACTGTGTTGTAGAGGAATAAACTTTGTAGCAAAAACTCCAATTATGTCATAGTCAGGAACATATTTTAGCAAACTGAAAAACTGTGTATAATTTATTCTTCCACATTTTTTTTCTAAAATTTCACTCATGTGATTAAAAAAGGAACTTCTTCAAAGTAGATTAAGAATTCCCAGAAAAAAGTATGTCTCTGATATATCGGGTTTTCTAAAGAATAATTCAATATTTTGAGGCTAATAATTATGCATGGAAAGTCTCTTCCGGGATGGTCAGCAGGGGAGGACTTAGTGTGGTTACATATTCAAGAGTCATGGGAGGTGGGCAGTGGTGTGAAGGATTAAAGTCTAGGGGAAAGCATTACAATGAGATGGGTAGAAAATAATATTTTGGCTGATCTTGATGAAAAAGAGGATTATAAAAGTAGGTTTCCATGACTATTTTTTCCTTTTCAATTCTAGCATGGAAAATTTTCCCCCAAAAATAATATAAATTCTAAAGATACAAATTTTTTTGCACTGGCGTTCATTCACAGGACACTCAGTTTGCTTTTTGGCCTTATTTTGATCACATAGAATTACTCAATGAAAATGTGCTTAACTATTTTGGGACACTTTGATATTAAGTGAAAATAAGATATCAAGAGATTTTCTAATACTACATTTCATTGTCAGGGACTGTATTTTACTTCTTTACCTTTTAACAATATGGTAAGACAATAAGGTTAATTGTCTTGAAAGTTTAGAGACATTTATGATTCAAGTAAAGAGATTAAGATACAAATTACAAGTAGAATATTGAGTCCTAGGAATAGGAATCATTTGGTTATAAAGGATGCCTTTTCATGGATAATAATCCCTCCTCCACCTTTTTTGAAAAGATCTCCAAATTTGACTATAAAAGATACCAGATTTTTCTAATACTTCTCTTAAATCTTTACAGGGAGTTAGGAAACAATTGCGTAGGTATAATGGAAAAAACAAACAGATTTTATGGATTGAACAAGATGATTGTCTCTTTTGGAAAGTCACCTTGGGCTACTTTGAATACTTTATAGCCTATTTCCATGCTCTGTAAATTATATTTGACTACTGTAAGTTTTCTATTTTTTTAATTATATTCAGCAGAAGTGGAACGACCTTACAATCCTGCTTACAGTCACATCCTGGTCTTTTGACAGGACGTTTCACAGACCAAGTCAAGACTCATTTAAGAAGGATGAGTGGTCTGGGAAGAGTATTCAGACACAGCATTTATCTCTTTCTATCTCTGACTTATCTCACTTAGCATAATGCCCCCAAGCTTCATCCATGTTGTCACAAATGGCAGGATTTCCTTCTTTCTCATGGTGGAATAATATTCCATTCTGTAAGTATACCACATTTCCCTTATCCGTTTACTGGTTGATGGATGCTTCAGTTGTTTATATAGCTTCATTATTGTGAATGAAGCTGCAATGAACATGAGGGTGCAGATATGTCTTCAATATTCTGTTGTCATTGCCTTTGTATGTACACCCAGAAGAAGTGGGATTATATGGTAGTTCTATTTCTAATTTTTGTGAAACCTCCATATTATCTTCCATAGCAAGGTTGCACCATTTTACATTCCCACCAATAATGCACAAGGAGTCCCTTTTCTACATATCCTTGCTGCCACTTGTTATCTGTTGTCTTTTTTGATGATAGATAGCCATTTGCACAGATGTGAAGTGATATATCATTGTGGTTTGATTTGCATTTTCCTGATCGTTAGTGATATTGAGCACCTTTTCATGTACTTGTTGGCTATTTGTATGTTTTATGTAGAAAAATGTCAGTTCAATTACTCTGTCCATTTTTTTGATCAGATTGTTATTTTGCTATTGAGTTGAATGAGTTCTTTATATATTTTGGCTGTTAATCTCTTATTAGCTATATGATTTGCAACTATTTCTCCCGTTCTGTAGGTTTCCTTTGCTGTTCAGAAGCTTTTTTAGTTTGAGTAGTTCCACTTATTGATTATTGCTTTTGTTATCTTTGCTTGTGGTCTCAAATCCAAAAAAAATCATTGACTGGACCAATGTCAAAGAGCTTACTCTTATGTTTTCTTCTAGGAATTTTATTGTTTTAGGTCTTCTGTTTAAGTCTTTAATTCATTTTAAGTTGATTTTTGTGTGTGGTATAAGGTAGGGATCCAGTTGCATTCTTTTGCACATGGCTGTCCAGTTTTCCCAATATAATTATTAAAGAGAGTGTCCTTTCCCCATTGTATATTCTTGACTCCTTTATCATAAATTAATTGAATCTATATGCAAAAGTTTCTTTCTAGGCTCTGTATTTTCTTCCATTGATCTATGTGTCAGTTTTTATGACAATATGATACTGTTTTGATTATTACAGCTTTGTAATACAGTATGAAATCATGAAATGTGATGCGTCTGACTTTGTGCTTCTTCCTCAAGATTGCTTTGGTTATTCTAGGCTTTTTGTAGTTCCATACAAATTTTAGGATTGTTTTTTCTATTTCTGTGAAAAATGGCCTGAGGATTTTGATAGGGATTGTACTGAATCTGTAGATTGCTTTGGGTAGTATGGATGTTTTAATAATATTAATTTTTCCAATCCAGGAGCACAGAATAGTTTCCATCTGTTTGTGTCTTTAATTCCTTTTATCAATGCTTTGTAGTTAGTGTTCCATGTGCAGATCTTTCACCTTCTTGGTTAAATTTATTCCTAAGTATTTTGTTATTTTTGATGCTAATGTAAATGGGATTATTTTCTTAATTTCTTTTTATGATACCTCCTGTTATTGTATAGAAATGCAACTGAATTTTGTTTATTGGTTTTATATTTTGAAATTTTACCAAATTTGTTTATTAGTTCTAATGGTTTTTCATGGAGTTTTAAAGTTTATATATACATAATATCATGTCATTTTATAAAGAGAGACAGTTTTACTTTTTCTTTCTTTTTTGGTTGTCTTTTATTCCTTTTTCTTACCTAATTGCTCTGGTGGAATAAAAGTGATGAGAATGTGCATATGTTTCTTGTTCCTGATCTTAGAGGAAAACTTTCACCATTTAACATCTAGTTAGCTGTGAGCTTGTCCTGTAGGGCCTTTATTATGTTAAGGTACATTCCCTCTATATGCACTTTTTTGAGAGTTTTTATCATTAATGGATATTGAATTTTTTTCAAATGCTTCTTCTGCATCTATTAGGATCATATGATTTTTATCCTTCATTTTGTTAATGTAGTGTATTTCATTAATTGATTTGCAGATGTTGAACCATCCTTTCATCCTTATAGTAGATTCCATGTGATCGTGGTGTGTGATTCTTTTAATGTACTGTTGAATCCAGTTTGCTAATATCTTCTCGAAAATTTTTATATCTATATTCATCAGGGATGTTGGCCTGTAATTTTCTTTTCTTGTAGCATCCTTGCCTGGTTTTGGTATCAGGGTAATGCTGGCCTTGTACAGTGAGTATGGAAGTGTATCTTTTACTTTTTTTTAGAAGAGTTAGGAGAGTACTAATATTACTTTTTCTTTAAATGTTTAGTAGAAGTTGCCTTTGAAGCCATCTGGTCATGGACTTTTCTTTGTTGGGAAGTTTTAATTAATGATTCAATTCCCCTACTAATAATTCGTTCTTCAGATTTGCTATTTTTTTTATGATGGAGTTTTGGTAGTTTGTATGTTTCTAGGAATTAATTCATTTCATCAAGGTGGTCCAATTTTGGGGTGTATGACTGATCATTATAGTCACTTATGATCGTTTTTATTTCTCTGGTACCGGTTCTAATGTTTCGACTTTCATTTCCAATTTTAGTTATTTGAGTCCTCTTTTTTCTTGGTGAATATAAAAAAGTTTTCTATTTTGATTACCTTTAAAACAAGCAGCAAATAGTTTCATTGATCTATTTTATTGTCTTTTTAGTCTCGATTTTCTGTGTTTCTGCTCTGATCTTTGTTATTTATTTCCTTCTACTAATGTGGGGCTTTGTTTTTCCTTTTCTAGCTCCTTTAATGCACAGATCCATAATAAAGACTAAAGAAGCAAGGGAAAAACAAATAAATAAAGAAAAATGTTTTTAAAAAGAAATATTTAAAAGTTTCAAAACCTACAAAGAGGTTAATTACAACTTTGATCAGACAAATTTCCCACTGTCCTACTTTGTAGGTGTATACTGTCGGTTATCTTTTCTACAAACAATAAAGGACAGAATTTGCAGCTACGGATATGGTAATCTTTAATAAGCATTACAACATAATATGTCATACACATGTTTTTTCAAAGTGTGCCACCTTAGAATTTAATCTCTTAAAAGGTTGTCTGTGGTTTCTTAAAATGTGTAGATGGTTATAAAATTATCAGTGGTAGGTCTTCACCATTTGATCAAATAGATTTATTTACCCTAAAAATGAAACATTATTCTAATTTTTATATATGTAAAATGTATTTAAAAATTCTTCACCAATCTGTTCTCACTATTAACTGGGACACCTAATTAAATACATTATGTGAAAATATCTCCAGGGAAATCTTGTTGAGGTGTGTGATGAAAAGAGAATATTCAATGTAATAAATGCAGTTCAAAAAATAATAATAAGATAAGCAAGCAGAATTGTACTATAATGATAGCTACCCTACTCCATTAAACATCTCTAGTACCCACATGGACAATAATAATAAAGAAAGCAACATGTCATGAATTCAGGCATACATGTAATTTTTGAAAACAATTCAAATCTATATGTTTTCATTATACTACTCTGCCAAATAACCTTGCGTCTGGAGTGTCTTATGAATTCTGAAAGAATAGCAATACTATTATACTCAGAAGGAAAAATTCCACACACACACGAACAAATCTAACAAAATATTTTGTTTTCAAATATTTTTTAATGTTTATTTACCTTTGAGAAACAGAGAGATAGAGTGTGAGCAGGGTAGGAGCAAAGAGAGAGGGAGACACAGAATCTGAAACAGGCTCCAGACTCTGTGTTGTCAGTACAGAGCCAACAGGGGGCTGGAACTCATGGAATGTGAGACCATGACCTGAGCTGAAGTTGGACACTCAACCAAATGAGCCACCCAGGTGCCACTAACAAAATATTTTAAATTATCAGAGTTAACAAAATCTATAGTGAAATCTGTTCAAATTTTCAAGAAAATAAAATTGGAAAATAAATGATTTATTTTTATATTAGTGTTTTGATTTTTAGAAATTGTAAGCAGGCAATTGCTTCATTTATACCTAGTTTAGTGTTAAGAAATTGTCTAGTAAATTTGTAATCATAGACAGGTAACAAGGTAATTTGTGTGAAAATGTTGAGACTGAATATACAAATGGACGATAGCCAAACATATATAGAAACAGAACTGTGGCTTACAATCTGCAGCAAGCAACCCAGGAAACCAACCTATATACAATAACCACCCCAGAAAGCCAGCTGACTATCTTTAAGTCAGACTTGCAGGAAGTCAGACCACTATCTCTAGCAACAACATCTAGCACTATCTCTAGCCAAACAATAGCTCCTATAATGATTGACCTCAAGATGCAGGGCCTGATTAACAACTGACACCTTCACTAATTTTTATATCAGCTTTCAACTTACCACTAACTAGAGAAAGCTAAGTATGTACCTCTAACCAATCCTATAGGATCAGTTAGCCTGTCTTTACTTTCCTCATGCCAACAGCCTCCAATCAGGTTATACCTGAATTCTTCCCCTTTTTCTACTATTCTAGGCTTTCTCATTCCTCTGCCTATTATATTTGTTCAACAAATACTAGTGGGCCTAAAGAAACTAGTTTCATGAAATGCTATTAGAATCTTCAATTTACTCTCTTACCTTTTTTATTACCATTCAAGGCATCTTCCCTCTCAAAATTCTTGCTGTCTGGTCATCTATGGAATTCTTGCTGTGGCTATTTTCTTCTATCTACAAATTATTCTCTATCAGCTCTTTAAGATAAATGTCTTTATTCTTTGTAATTGGTAAATCCTGGAACTCTATTCTGGTTTCTACTTTGTTCTTTTCAAGGAAGAGTCAGCAGAGTATTTTAGTCTTTCAGACCAGGTAATAATTAACTTCTGCTTTCTGTCTAGGACTTTTTTTACTCAGACATTTGCTTTTCTGAATTTCTATAATTAACACATTTAAATGACCTCAAATGTTGGCAGTAGATATGATTATATGATTCTCTTTGAAATTCAACATTATGATAAAAGAGTCCTGTCAGTGTGCCTCTGGCTTCCAGAAAGCATATAAACCTAGAACAATACCATTTGAAGTTTGTTAGCGTTGAAGCCATTTTTTCTTTCATCAAAAAAGAGTATCACGGATGCAAAAGACCTTGAAGATAATGTACTCAAAGTTGCTAATCATGACAAGAAGGAAATCGAAGTTCAAGAAGATTTCATAGGTTGGACAACGTAACAATTCTCTAGTCTTTCTGAAACTGCTGCTCAGTGTTCTCAAAGCAGTTAGTACATACCTCACCATGGTAGAGACAGATTCCCTGTCTTCTTAGTCCAAATAGATATGGACAGCCTCAGGGAACCTAGGGTATTTCCAGTGACCTTTAATTAGCTGCCTCTTCAGATCAAACTTAGTTTAATACTGTAACATTTCTCAGGCAGGATGCCAGTATCAGATAAAGAAAGGAATGTCTTCATAATATATAAAAGTGAACAACACAAGTTAACAATGACAGCTTGAAAGTAGTACCTGCACACACAGAGCACTGGGACAAAGCACACTGACCATGATTTCTTTTTCCCACAGTGCATTTCAAACAATTACTTTTCAAAGTGGCATTTTGTCTTTTCTTCCTTAAAATATGACAGTACAATTCTGAACGGCTACAGAAAGACTTAGGCCATGGTGGAACGGTTACTGAAGAGTTTATTTTCCATCCAATGAAAAGTAATTATATGTAATTATCAGTTTATTGCAGATATATTACTGCATTCAAATAATTCAGACATTTTATTCAAAGCAAACATCTGGGCTATTTAAATTCTACAGTTAGGAAGGGTAATACTTGCCAGACAACAATGATAGTACAGGTATATCCCCTGCATTTCCAGTGTTCATGTTCCACCCCTTTGCTTTTACAAAGGACCTAAATTAGTACCTGTTTTCACTACCTGAAAGAAATGTGAAGAGGAATTTTGCTTTTATGAAAAAAGGCAAAAAGCAAAAATAGCATTCAGTGTTTGTTTTGCAGCAGGCCATTGTTGAGGCGGTGCATGCCTGGAGCAGAGAGAATGGTACGTCCATGCTCCTTCCCCAGGAACTAGACTCAGCATTTCAGCATCAAACTGCCATAGCTTTGAACTATGTCTGTAAGCATCTGTGCTTTATCTCGATTTATTTTGTGCATCCATTAGCAAGACATATCAGAAGAACCTAAGAGAGGTTGTTTTGGGGATCTGGGAATGCTCAGAAAATTTTCCATATAAATTAATGGTAATTGTTTCTTTGCTTTACTTCATTTCAGCTTACAAATGCTTTCATAGGAACCCTCTACTTTTGGATAGCAGAAATAATTTGTTGTTATCACATTTCTTCTTCTACTTTTCAACTTAATTTATAGGATAGATCATAAGAATTATTGCCACAAAGGTAACATTTTCAATAAATCAAAGGTTCGAAATGTATTGGCAATAAAAATAAACATATATGCAAAAGTATAGTAAAGAAGCCTTCTCCGCATGTAAGTTTGGAAATCATGCTGTTTACCTCATGAAAAATAGCTATTCACTAGTTTGATTTTTAAAGTAAAGATTATTTTACATTCTATAAAGTAGAACAAGTAACAGGTCAATCTTTTTAACATCTATTTTGTCTTTTGTATGTTGTCATTTCTCCCATATAACACAAAAAAATAGTGTCATAAAATTTTCTTCTGAAGGCATAGTTATTTCAAGGACAATAATTTATTTTTTTAATTAGTTACTTTTCTCAGAAACTATTGTTCTGATTGAGAAAAGTAATATCACATTAACCTTATAAGTAGACCATTAGTGTCCCCATCTTTTTGCATGATTTCATTATTGGAATCCATTTCAAAGCTATAATATGTAGCACATACATGTATGTACAGAGAACTCTATTTGCTATTATTTCTTCTACTCTAAATGACAGATTGATTCCCCCCTTATAACTAGTAAAAGTGTTTTTATAAACTGTAAAAAAAATTACGTGAAAATAATTTTACAAGCTTAAGTATGGTTTCTATGGCTATATAAAACTGCTGGTAAGATTTATCATAATAAAGAAAAATGCAGCTGCTTTTTTATTCTTATGCACAATATTTATTTGACTCGAATTACCAAGAACTGTACTCTTAATGTTTCACAGGACTTGGTTTAACAAGTACATGTACAGTATCCTTTTTGATCATTTAAATCTATAAAATCTTTCTTTTTTTCTTTTCTTTATTTTCCCCTTTTTTCCTTCCTCCCTTCTTCTGTACCTTCCCTCCTCCCTTTCTTTCTCCTCTGCTTCCTCCCTTTCTCCCTTCTTTCCTTCATGCCTTTCTTCCTTTCTTCTTTCCTTCCTTTCTTCTGTCTTTCCATGTAGGACTTGAATTGTGAAATGTCTGTGCAGTCCAGACATTACATAGTTGGTTCCTGCAATTTATTTCTTGAAAGTGTGGCAACAGTGTTTCTAGTTTAGATCTGTTCTGTTTATTACAGAACCATTTAGCAGTTGTGTATGAAAAAGCTCCACCTATATCATCAAAGATATATGTGTGTATGTTTGAAGGAAAAGAAAAAGAGCACTTAAATTAGTATAGAATCAGTGGAGTCTTACTGTTGTTACCAGTGCCTCAGGAGCTGAGCAACCAGTTTAGCTCTAGGTCAAGTTAAGGTAAGAACAAGAATAAAAACTCTTCAATGCAACTTTATTTTGTTAGATATGTCAAGGATTCAAACTTGAAAAATTATCTAGGACAAGATATGTGGAGTGGACAGGGAGCTTCATTTGGTAGGATTTAGCACACTGCAGTACCCTGATAAGCTACTTGGTCTCGAGGCACTATGTGTCTGCTGGTACCTAGGATATTGAGAAAAAGAAAATCCACCTAATATACAGTTAAGAAGCTTGTCATTAGAATATAGAGAGGAAGGGATCTTGGAGACAGAGCAGATGGATATTGCAGGAAAGGAGACTTAAGAACATCCACTTACTTCCTGGTAGAGGGAGAAGGAGAAAACAAAAGTTTAAAGCAGTGGCTCCCAAATAATGGTTACCTGTTAGCATCACCAGTCAAGCTTTAAAATAATACCTATTTTCAAGTCCCACACCGAACCAATTAAGTTGCAGTTTCTGGGATGAGTCCCTGGAATTAGTCTTTTAAAAAGTCTACCCAAATGATTGCAATGTGCAGCAAAAGCTAAAGCAAGCTTTAAAGTGATACCACACTAAATCAGAGTATAGGATATATACTTTGTCATTTAGTAAATTTGACATTGAATATTAGTGTGTTTCATTTGGCTTGTTTTGCTGTGTTGTGTTTCCATAAGTAAATTGTTTTTTGAACATCTGGATGGATGAGGGTATATTTGATTCTAGCTATAATTTGTTAACCTTGTTGTCCTACTCTAACAGTTATATTTTAACCAAGGTATAGGGGTTTGATGACAGCTTACGGGTATCACATATTTTAATTATCTCTGATACCTTTCTCATTGTTATAATCCATGGACTCCAAAAAGATAGTTTATCTAGGATGTTATCTAATTTCTCCCAGTAAATAATTCAGAGCTTTCTTATGGTAGTGCCATGAAGGGAATGCTGTAAGACCTTGAGATCCCTTCATTCCTCTTAGAGACAAGGTTCCCAGCCTTATATCTCCACCTATAAATAACATCATTAAAGTGTCTTCCAAAGACCGCATGATGAAAGAAGTCTAAAAACAAACTCGTTGGTCGACAGATGCAAGCAATATAAATGGATCTGCTACCCTCCTTTATAATTAGCATGGCCACAGAGAGATTCTCCCATCTGAATACCTGCTATATATGCAGCTGCATAGATAGGGCTTAGCTGCCCAGTGTGTACAATGGGTCTGATGAGATGCTGGAGAGCAGTCAGGGATTCCAAGAAACACTGTGTTTAGGCTAAGGTAAGGCTCACAGGGAAGGTGGCAATGAAGCAGAGTAGAGCTCCTGACAGGTACAGATGGCAGCAGCAGCCAAATTTAATCTCCCTTCATACGTGTGTGTGTGTGTGTGTGTGTGTGTGTGTGTGTGTGTGTAAGAAAATACTATTTTTTTCCAGTGAGGTCCATTTAGAAGCACCCAAACTCCCTTTAATTTGCAACAGTGTACCATAAGAATATTACCACTTTTTGTGTGCCATGACATGAAAAAAAAAAATTGGAAAGCAATAATATGGTTTAATTTTGCATACATCAGAAGCACCATAAACAGCACAAATTGTCACACAGTCAAGGTGTTGTTGTCTTCCTTGACTGTAATTCCAACGAATGTATTTCCAGTTTTCTTCTTTCTCTCTGCTATGACTCCCCTGTTGAGAATCTCCTCTTTAACTTTTGGAGAACCAGTAGACTCAGCACCTCATAGATCCTTGGTTTTAATGGGGATCCAGTGTAAAAGGAGCTCATCAAATTCATCTATGGAGATATAGAATTAAGTATTATATGACAACACACATTATACTTAAAATATATTATGTAATATAAATAAATATAATAAAAAATATGGTAAATTGGGAAGAATATCCTCGAGTGACTAGATATTTGGAGGCAAGGCAGTAAGCAGCCAGAGATAAAACTGCTATTTGCAGTGACATTTGTGAATTCATTTACTCTCAGTGCCACCTAAGTTTTAATTACAAATGTAAAAAACTTTCCTGAATCAACTTTGAAGAGACTAGTGATCAATGTTTGTCTCAGAAGATTTTTATAAATAATCTTTAAAAGAACTGTAAAAAAAATAAGAGAACTTCATTTCCCTGAACAATTCAATTCAATTTAATGTATATTTATTGAGTGTCTATTAAGGGAACAGAACATGAAATGTTCAAAGCCTTGATAGCATTGTTTGCCAAACATATTATGAATTGGATTACACAAGGAGTTGTATATAATAAGTAGGACAATGACTTATTTTTTCCCAGATACATCCTACTTGAGAGGCAGAAATAATTCTAGTAAAATAAAGTTGAAATCAGATAAAGTATTTTCCGCCCTCTAAAGATATTGTTATTTGCATTTTATATCTCTACCGACATTGGCCCATTATTGTTTACACAGTCAATGGCTTCCTCAGTTATGTCACTTAAGACCTAGTTCTCCACAAAATCAAAATGTCAGAATTGGTTTTGTGTCTTTTCTTTTTGTGTGTAATTCCCTTCTTTAACTCTTCCAACAATTTAGACCCTACTATCTAGGAGGAGGCCTTTTCTAGCCAAACCAACTTTGATGTAAGGATACTCTACTAGCCATACACTCCTTAGTTAAATTTCAGACAATATATTGGTTTTACCACTGACATTTATATTTTAAAACCTATCTTTAAAAGTGAAGAAATGGGGTGCCTGGGTGGTTCATTTGGTTTAGTGTCCGACTCTTTGATTTCAGCTCTGGACGTGATCTAACAAACCATGAGATGTCCCTCTCTCTCTGGCCCTACCTCTCCCTCTAAATAAATAAGTAAATAAATAAATAAACAAACAAACAAACAAACCTTAAAAAAATGAAGGAGTGTTCTATATAAAGGACTTTACCTAAATAAAAAATTTTAAATTAATTTTAAAAATCTGGCAAAGGGCTTTCTTTGAATTTAAATTGTATGGCTATCTTGGCCCAACATTTCAGGAAAACAGAAAAACACTTACTTACCCAAGAAGTGTCTGGTCAGAGGTTATTATTATTTTTTTTTTTAACGTTTATTTATTTTTGAGACAGAGAGAGACAGAGCATGAACGGGGGAGGGTCAGAGAGAGGGAGACACAGAATCTGAAACAGGCTCCAGGCTCTGAGCCGTCAGCACAGAGCCCGACACGGGGCTCGAACCCACGGACAGTGAGATCGTGACCTGAGCCGAAGTCGGACGCTTAGCCGACTGAGCCACCCAGGCGCCCCAGAGGTTATTATTTAACAGTGAAATATCAGGATATACAAGTCTAAACAATATTAAATATAACTTATAATCAATTTAAATATATATATATATACACACACATATATATATATATATATATATATATATATATATATATATATATCAACCTATGATATTTTTTAATCTTCACAGATTTTATTGAAAAGTTGGAAACATTGGTAATTGATTTTGTTACAAGTAAAACATGCTCATGTAAAAGTTCTATAAGTTATCTTTTTAAAATTTTGGAGGTAATAAAACATTCTTCCTGCCAAAAATTATTTTCAAACAAGAAACCTCCTTTTCAGACTGCTTTAGTACATTCCACATATTTTGCTAATGCAGGGAAAATTATTCTTCCAGTAAGTACATTTTGATGAGACAGAAATCAGATGTAGACATTATTATTTCCTAAAGAAGCATATTCCCAGACTCTTAAAAAGATCCATGAGTTCTTGATATATGGTAAGCTATTTGCACTGAAGACCCCAAGAACATTATTAAGTACTTATTTTCAGCCATGCAAATAAAATTAACTTACTAATGGTTACCTACTAATCATTTTGTTTCCACAAAAGAGTTGTACAGTGCATAGAATATAAGTTGATTGTGCCATGCTCCTTGGTAGGAGAAATAAAAGATAAATTTAGAGATAATCTAAAGATTAGCAGCACTATTATTCTGTTAGTTTGGTACTCTAGAAAGATCAGATGCTAAGTAAATCTTGGGTATTACTGAAGACTCAGATGGTATCTTTGATAATGTAAAGTGTTGTGGGTTTTTTTGTCTTCGTAAATCTAGTGATTATAAATCTAGTGATCTTTTAAATTCATGTACAGTTGAGACAGTCAGTTCTCCTCAGATAGCTGGGAAATATCATTATTCATTGATCAAAGGTATTTCTGTCTCAGCAAATCTTAACTCCATGTCAACTACTGAACAATTGATTTCATCACTTCCCAGTTGAAGAAAAATGTACATTTTTTATGCATTAGTCATCAGGTAAGGAAGCATTTTTGCTCTTAGAGTTTCACTATTTTAGATGTTGAGATATGGGATTTAGTTATTGAAGGTATATTTCCTTTTCAACACATTGGAAACAATAGCCTTCAATTATTTTAACTACTTATTTAGGTTTTGAAATGATTTTCCCAATAGATCTTTAAGAAAATACTCACTAAAACATTCTCCCCTGTGATTTATTTAAAAAAAAATACTTATCCTGAGAACAGTGGAGAGCTTATAAAATTATTCATGTGATTATAAATATTTAGAGCATTTTTATTTGGATACTTGAGGCCAAAGTACTATATTGACCTGAATTATCTAGATAGTAACCTTAATTCTTTATTCATATCAAGCTATAATCTACTTACATGGTGGGGTAAGTTATTACACAGATCAGTATGTGTATATTTTGCTCTATAGTTTGTCTAAATCTAACAAATAGTATATGTCCTTTTTTTCATATATGGCAGGCATACTTAGGAAATGTGTGTCATTTCCCAAAGTAATAATTGAATTATTTCTTGTCTCTGTAATCATAAGGGTAAGATATATAGACTAATGATGCTTTATGCAATATATGTGTATACATAATATGAAGCAGATTAAGAAATAAAATTCCTATGATTTATGATTTCTTTTTAAAAAAACCATGCTCCCACGGTGTCTGATCTTTCTTCAAACATGGTATGTATGTATTTTTATCACTATTTCAATGCCACATTGAATTTAACATCCTCCCATAATTGACATTATGAAATTACAGAATAACGTATTTCCACACATCAGAGATGGATGGATTTTAAAAATGTCTAAACATAAAACCAGATATTGTTTTCCAAATTTAAGACCAAGCTTAAACTATTAAGTCACCCTTTGTGAACCAGGTGCTGTCTGTGTTGAAACATACATGATTCTGGGATATATCATTCAGTTAATTTCCATAAAAGCACCAGGTGAGCATGACAATATGTGCCCAACTCTGAGGTGGAATCTTCGGCCTCAAACTGATGTAATTAAGAGAAAGAGACAGTTGCATAACTAATTGCAGTTAAGTTAGCAATTATATTTATGGCCCATACCTATGCAATTTGCTGTT
>NC_138341.1:64815999-64910999 GCF_046562875.1 Panthera onca | reverse complement strand
AGTTGATTTAAAGTCTTTGTAAAGAAATGGGGCATCTGGGTGGCTCACTTGGTTAAGCATCTGACTTTGGCTCAGGTCATGATTTGACCGCTCATGAGTTCGAGCCCCACATTGGGATCTGTGCTGACAGCTCAGAGCCTGGAGCCTGCTTCAGATTCTGTGTCTCCCTCTCTCTCTGCCTCTCCCCTGCTTATGCTCTTTCTCTCTCTCAGAAATAATAAATGAATAAACTTAAAGTATTTGTGGAGAGCCTGGGTGGCTCAGTGGGTTAAGTGTCCGACTTCAGCTCAGGTCATGATCTCATAGCTTGTGAGTTCCAGCGGCACGTCAGGCTCTGTGCTGAGAGCTCAGAGCCTGGAGCCTGCTTCAGATTCTGTGTCTCCCTTTGTCTCTCTGCCCTCCCCCACTTGTGCTCTGTCTCTTTCTCAAAAATAAATAAACATTAAAAAAAATTAATGAAAAAATTCTTTGTAAAGGCTGCTTCCATAAGGATGGTTTCTGTCAGTGTATTCTTTTCCTTTGAATTGACCATACTTTGTTTTGTATGCTTTGTAATTTTTTGTTGAACATCAGGCGTTCAAATATTATGGCATGTCAAACTTTGGAAATCAGATTCTCCCCTTCTTTCCTCAGGGCTTGCTGTTCATGATTGCTGAATGTTCAGCTTGGGTTTGCCAGTGTTTTGACTGAGATTTCCTTGAATACCAGAAGTCTTAACAAGAACAGCAACAACTAAGCCATTTCTTTTATGCTTTGTGAATTGGCTCTGGGCTAAGACACTCTTAACACTTAGCCAGGCCATTTACAATTCTGCCCAGCCTTGCACTGAGACTATAGAGTAGCTTGTGGTGAAAGCTTAGAGCCTTTTCATTTCCTTTCTAAACATGTGCCCCATCCTGCTTATGCACTGTTGCTCTCTTCATTTCCCAGGACACTCAGGTGCCTTGAATGTACTCGCTAATTTGCCAAAGGAACTCTCTCATAGGTTCTTCCTCCTAGGCCTTAGGAGACCCCTTGTATGTCTCAAGTATAATCTTTTGCCCAAGCAAATGTAGATTTTTTTGATGCCTTGCAAAGTTTTCAAGCGATACCCACAACACACCAGCCCAGAGCGGGTTCTGAGATAGACAAAACAGAGACCAGCAACTTGCATCAGTCTTTCAGGTCCCCAGTCAGGTTAAAAGAAACACAATAATCTGCAAGTAAGATTTACTATGCTTCCTCCAGATCCAAGGACCGGAATCTGAGACTGGAAACATGGGCTGCCATTTTCAAGACTGCCACAAACCTGGGGAGGGTTTGGGAAAGCACGGACAAAATATCTCAAAGATTTCCTACTGTTATGGCCAGAATTCATGATCCCCAAAGACCACCAGGGAGCTGAGTCCGATGCAAAAGCAAAGAGCCTCTATTCGAGCTAGCTGGAGCTCAGTCCCCTACCTGCACCAACGCAGCGGTGAGATACCAGAGAGAGAGAGCGGGCTTTCATGGCCTTAGCTGATTGGCTGGGCAAGGGTCGTGGCCTCAGCCGATTGGCTGGGGAAGGATAGAACAATGGCTGCCAAGGTGTGGTCCCAGATCAGCAATTATCAGCGTCACCTGGAACTTGTTAAAAATGCAAATGTAGTGCTCTATTCGGCAGCACATATACTAAAAAATGCAATTGTTGGGCCTGGTGGTCACAGACCCACTGAATCAGAAACTCTGGGGGTGGGGCTCAGCAATCTGTGTTTGAACAAGTCTTCCAGGAGATTCTGATGCACCTGAAGTTTAAGAACCACTGTGTCTGAGGAGCTCTAACATGTTTGGCCTCAGTGTATACAGAACGTTTCTCACTGGTCACCTATTAACCACTGGCTGTCAGCTTTGCTGTGCTATATAAATACCTAGCACCAAACACCATCCCCAGAGGCTCTGATTTAATTGGTTTGGGGAGGGGTAAAATGCTCCCAGGTCATTCTAAGCCTGGACAGGGTTGAGGGCTCCTGCCTCTGGCCCCTACCTGAGAGAAGCCCTCCCTCTTCTACTCACACTTTCCACGCCTCTCACACTCCCCCTTCCTCCCACCTTAGACTTCAGAAGAATGCATCAATCGGTAGCCTGCTTTCTTAGAAAACATAAATTACTCAAGGGGAGGAGGCGTGGTCTGAGGTTTGAGTGGGAACTTCTTTCTGCGGCCATGTCGGGGACATAGTCACTAGTCGGCTGGCCTAGGTCTGCTCTTTCACCTACCACTTTTTTTTTTTTAAATATATGAAATTTATTGTCAAATTGGTTTCCATACAACACCCAGTGCTCATCCCAAAATATGCCCTCTTCAGTGCACATCACCTACCCTACCCTCCCTCCCACCCCCCATCAACCCTCAGTTTGTTCTCAGTTTTTAAGAGTCTCTTATGCTTTGGCTCTCTCCCACTCTAACCTCTTTTTGGTTTTTTCCTTCCCCTCCCCCATGAGTTTCTGTTAAGTTTCTCAGGATCCACATAAGAGTGAAAGCATATGGTATCTGTCTTTCTCTGTATGGCTTATTCCACTTAGGATCACACTCTCCAGTTCCATCCACGTTGCTACAAAGGGCCATATTCTTTCTCATTGCCGCGTAGTACTCCATTGTGTATATAAACCACAATTTCTTTATCCATTCATCAGTTGATGGACATTTAGGCTTTTTCCACAATTTGGCTATTGTTGAGAGTGCTGCTGTAAACATTGGGGTACAAGTGCCCCTATGCATCAGTACTCCTGTATCCCTTGTGCTACCACTTTTTAAGTTAGATTTTTCCTCATTTAGTATCTGATTACTATAAACTTAATTGTTTCCAGTTTTGGCAAATTGTTTCAGATAGTTTCTTTTTTTTTCTTCTTCTTCTTCTTCTGTGTTTAGAGCTTCCTACTCTGTCATTTTGCTGATGTCTATGATTATTATTTCCACCAACATCTCAGAAAAATCTCTTCGGGACTTTCTGCTTACTGATCCCTCTATTTTATTCCTATCTACTAGTCTCCTGTTATATTTACTGCTGTCATTGCCCAGATTAATTTCCATATTGCATCATTTTAACCGTGTTTTCCCAATATCCTAAATTCCCTGTCTGTATTTCCTTGCTGTATTGCATTTCTTTGGCAAATGCCCAACTGTGGATGAAACCAGGTCACTGCTTTCTCCTTTCCAAATGTGGACTTCTCACTCTGCTGAGAACAGCACCTATCTGTTTCCAATTGCTGTTAATACCTGGTCATTAACTTCAGCTGGGTTCCCAGTACTACTCTGCTATCTTTCTGTGTTTCCCTTGTCAGTTTGCATCTTTCACATTTTTCATAATATCTCTCTTCTTCCACTTTGATTTAGTCAGATTTCTTCTTTTTTACTTCACAAAGAAAAGAGAGATTGCCAGACAGTAAGTTCTTGACTTTGGACACCGAATCCATAAACCAGATTTCACATTTGTGCTCATCATGTACTTCTTCCCACTAATGAAATCAAAGAGGTTTCTCATTTCTCATCCAAAGCTAAATCTTCTACATCTGCATCCCTTCTTATATCATCTTAGCAGCTCTGACTCTGTGGTGTTCATTATCTGTGGTTAGCTGAAGCCAGCTTGTAGTGGCTTGCAAGAACTGATGAATTAATTTTAAGGAATTTTGAAAGTTAGCTGATGTCAATTTGGTAGGTGGAAATTGGCCATGCTGGGAATATTTATCCCATGTAAATCACCAAATGCTACAAGTGTAGGCTTAAAAAAAACTTTCAGAGGTGGATGTTAGACGTTTGTCAGCATATCACTGCTTATCTTCCACCTCTCCATTAAATTTTATTCCAATTAACATATTTAAACTGTTGATCTCTCACAACCTAAAAACTGAAAACCAAAATACTAACAAAAGCTCATGTCTCTCTCAGCTATTGTATCTCTCCTCTCCTTTGTAGTCAAGAGCCTATGGTAAAATATATCCTTAACTTATAACACAGTATATTGCATTGAAGGTGAAAGATATTTTTGAATTGACATTCTTTGGGCCAGTGGATTAGATATTTTCATTTAGTACTGATTGAAAATTTTTGTGAATAGGGATTAAAAGCCTTAAAGATGCCCCCTGTTCTTTGATTTATTAGTGGTATTTTGGCAAATCTATCATAAGAAAATAATCTGTGTGTAACCAACATTCAATTCACATTATTTTTAATAGTGAAATATCAGAAATAATTTAAATGTCCAAACAATAGGGGTATTTTTAAATGAATAATGCTGCATTCATGCAACGTGTGAATATATGGTCAGTGGAAATGAATTGATCATAACTTTAAGTATAATTTCTAAGAGAAGAAAGCAGACTGGAGGGAAATTTGCTTCTATGTTAGAATGGAGAAAGAACAAAAGCCCTAACGAGGTAAGAGAATATAAAATTTTATGGAGGGTAAAATCACAGAATTACTCTAATAACACAAAGAGATATTGTTATATTCAATTAATATAGCTTGATTAAGCTGCCTGATGGGTTTCCATGGGGGTGAAAGTAGTACAACTTAACAATATATTAGCAAGGGGAATTAACCAAACTAAAATTTATATTAAATTAATTTTTTATTTTCCTTTAATGAACCTGTCAACTTGGCTGAGGAACATAATGCATTTCAAGATATCCTATAGCAAAATTTATAAAAACATCAATAATTTGTTCTAAGAATACTTTAAACATTAAGAATAAAATCTAATTAATTTGCCCTTTAGGACATGATAAAGAAAGAAGCTTCTGCTTGGTAACTCAATTTATTTATTTTAGCACTGGGTTTGTAATTACTTTAAAGTAACTGTGTTATTTATTTTCATTAACTAAATTGAGTAGTAAATATAATATCACCATATCCAGGAAAATCTCTAAATACATTGAAGAGCTATAAGAGTGAATTTGAATGAAGCATTACAAATACTTCTGATCTAGAATAATCATAGAGCATTTGGTAGTTTTAGATTACCCCTGTTCAGATGATATTGTCATTAGTTTATTTTACTATATGGAAAAGGATGAGACACTGAAAGGCTAATTCACTGCTTAGCTTTTTTCCTTTAACTTCAAAATTATATCATCAAAATTATTTAGGAACTTGTTTTAAATATTATTCAAGATGCTCTCCATATTCCTAATAGCTTAATGAGATGGAGAGGTGGTTACTAATTTTCTTTCTAAAATAGAAAGACAAAATAGATTATTCCAACTGTTTCACATGTACTCATTACTTAGCAAATGAGTATCAGTGTTAGAAAAATCTGTTTCTAACTCCAAGGGCCTACTATATATCTGTATCTGTATCTATATCTATCTATTTACATATACATATAGAAATAGCTAGAGATATATTTCATGTTCTTTAAAAAGGGAAACTAGCTTTATAACTGTATTTTTCATATACTCTAAGTCTATTGCATATTTCAAGTGCTTTGAAACTTAGCATGCTCATTGAGTCAGAGATTGCCCAATTTCCATCAACTATTCTTTCTTAGTAACCGTTTGACTGTTGGTTTTAGCATAGCACCATATAACTAAAGTGTCCACTTAAAAAAAAAAAATCATTTCCCATGTTCCTTTGTAGTGCGGTGTAATGATGTGACCAAATTCTAGCAAAAACTTAAGCAGAAGTTGTTGTGTGGGACTTTGGTAAATCTAGAATGGTGGAGCCAGAAAGATTAAGGGAACTTGTTTCCCTGAGAAAGACAGGGTTGCCTTTCTGATCCTATTTTGTCTATGCCTAGCTATTTTTTATGTGAAAAACTACCTTATTTAAGCCATTGTTTTAGGGATCTTTGTTATTGGTACTTGAATGAAATTTCTAACATACCTGGTCATGTTCTATGTTCTTTCATTATTACTAGACCCATTTCTCTTTATTAATTTCTAGCACATCCAGTTGTGTTATATCTTCTCCAGTTTCCTATTGTTGCTGGACCTAATATCTAAGGGATGTGCTATTTACCCATTCGTAAGTCATTTAGTTGGGCTATAGCTGTCTCTAAATAGCACAGAAACAACTAGATAAAAATGTGGAAAAAAATCTTCCATTTTAATATTATAGTGAAAAACATTTGCACAACTCTATCTTTCTTCCATAGGTAGCAAGCACCCTTGCCTTCCTCTCCCACCTGCTTTTGGAGATCTGTTTCCATCTCAGTGAAGCACCTCCGTGTAGGAGGTATCATCATGTTCAGTGACCCCATCTCTTCATCATACTCTGCTATTTATCTCCTCACCCAAATGGGGTAATAATTGCAACCTTTCCTCCTGATTTTTCAGGCAGTTAGCCCAAAGCCTCAGAGTCAGAATTTTTTTATGAAGTGTATTTTTAGTTGATATTAACAGAAAGGGAACAGTGCTTTCTAGTATTGAAGATTGCAAAATGTAAAACTAAGAGTTGGTGACAGCTGTGACTCCAATATGTAAACAAACATTGGTGTTAAGAGAGTAAACAGTATAGAGCAGATAGCTCACAAAGTCTGATAGCTTTTGGGTTTCGAAGAATAATTGTCCCAGAAGTCCTTATTCTTGGTTAGTTATATGAGTCAATAATTCTCCCATTAGGCTAATTTTGTCTCATTTTAATTTCATACATTTTGCAAACAAAAGTTCTGATTTACAAGCCGACAAGCTGACATATGTATCTTAAAAGAAATAATTTAATTGGTCTTATGGTATTTGACACTGGGCAGCCAAAACATTTTTGCTTCTTGTGTGACTATTCCAGTAACCTTTTGTAGACAGTGTTTACAGACTTGCACGACTAACTTGAGGCCTACATATCCTCAAAATATGAATAAGGGACATCCATGTGAAGCATTTCAGAATTTCAAAAAAAATGTGTACCTTGTTGTTAGTTGATTATTTTTTAAAAGGCAGCCTTTTATTTAAATGAAAAAAATATTAGAATCATGTATGATATCAAAAAACTTACAATGAACATAAAATGATGCACCAGGCAGGAACACATCAGCACATTTTATCAGGGGGAAAAGAAAGTTCAGGATTAGTGGGATTAAAATATTTTATCTTCAAGCAATCCTTCTCTCAGGCTTCTTTCTGAAACCCAGAGATTTGTTAGAATAATGTAATCTCTGCTCTTCTAGGCTCTCTGTATATCTAAGGACTGGAAAAAAGAATTTCCTCTCTGTTTATGTGAGTAATTCCTCAGAAGCATTAATTATTAGATCCCATTTGTCAGATTTTGCACTGCAGAAGTAGGGGAGTAGAAATTGAGTAATTATCTTGCTCCCATATTATATATTTTCTTTCTCCTTTTTATTTTTAATTGGTACACTGGGTAAGATGCAGCTTTTTACGATGAGGTATTTTAAGTGTTGTTTTGGTACATATATCTATCTAACAGAAGGGAATATTCTGAGGTTTCAAATTGAATGGTGTCCAAATTATATTTATTTTAAATAGTTTTTTTGTTTGTATACTTTCTTGTGCCCACTTTATTATAAAAAGAATATGAACAACATATAAATATGTGTAATATGTAGGAACATAAAGTACATTTAAATAAGAAAACAAATGAAGAATGAACTAGACTTAACCAAGTGCCCTGGAACCAGAGTGTGATTAGTTCCTACCATCCATGCCTTCAACTCAAATACACTTACAAGGAGCAGCCCACATGTTTGATCATACATTTTTGAAAAACACAGGGAGGGGAAAATAATTCTTTATTAAATATTTAGCATTTATATCCATGTAGTCCAATAGCATAGCCACTGGCCACATGACAGACATTTGAAATGTGGTTAGTTCAAATTAACATACATTCTGGGGGCACCTGGGTGGCTCAGTTGGTTAAGCATCTTACTCTTGATTTGGACTCAGGTCATGATCCCAGGGTCATGGAATTGAGCCCCACTTTAGGTTCTGCGCTGAGCACGAAGCCTGCTTAAGATTCTCTCTCTCTGTTCCTCTCCCCTGCTCATGTGTGCTCTCTCCCTATCTCTCTCTTTCTCTCTCTATCTCTAAATAAATAAATAAATAAATAAATAAATGTAACATACACTTTGAATTTCAAAGACTTGGAATAAAAAAGTTTCTCAATTTTTATGGTGCTTACATATTTAATGAAATATTTTGGATATATGGGGTTAAATAAAATAGATTATTAAAACTAATTTCACCTGTTCCTTTCCACCTTTCTTAGACTGACTACTAAAAATATTTAAAATTACATGTATGGCTTGCAGTTGTGGCTTTTATTATATTTCTTTGGGACAGAACTGGTCGATGCAATAAAATAATTTCATTACTCCAGGAAAACACCACTATTCCTAATACAGTTTTCATTTTGCATGGTTCTGATATGCATGGGTTTCAGCTTCTGTTATTTCCATTTAGTTAAAAAATACTAGCCCTCCAACAATATGATCCAAAGTTTAGTTACCAGGTTATATTAACTGTGAGTTGCTGCATAAAGTACAAATTTCATGGCTAGTTACGTATTTCACAAATATTTATGCACATCATGATTAGTGAGCAATCATGGCACTTCCTTCATGGTCTTTTGCTGATTGGTTACTGGATATCTGTTATTCAGTTGATGTACACAGGCAGTAAAGCATGTAGCTATGGTGCCTTCTGGTCTCCTAGTGACAAACCATGTGACACTTAACAATTACCAATTATCTATTGATAATCAAAACAGGGACTAGGCCAACAAAGATGAAACTGCAGTAAATAAACAAAAAATGATGATTGTGGAAGTGAAACTTTAATTACAGGTATATGGAGTCATTAAAAAAACAAAAACAAAAAATTGCGGACTCAGGAAATGTTGATTGAGAGATCCGTATATGTAGTCCGAGGAACTAAATGAAGGCCGACCCACAGACTTAAATGGGAACAGTTGCGATAAAAAGGCTACAGAGGAAGTGATGCTGTCAAAACTTTACATTAATGGAACTTTCTTAAATTATGTTATAACACTGAAAGCATGAGGATGATAAAATGTTGGAAGCTCATGCAAACTTAGAAAGGGGTATGACAGTTTGCCAGGGCATAGAGAAGGTGTCTGCTCCCTACCCTAAGTGATAAGGCAAGAAGAAGGCAAGCCCTATTCCAGCTGCTCTTGATAGGTTCCATAAAGAAATAAAACACTTCAATTCTCAGTGCTTCTACCGGTGTATAGTATACTTAATAAATACTGGTTTTACTATTTTTAAATTCCCTATACAACTTATCCCTAAGAGTAAGAGAATTTTAATGTTTGACGAAAGTTTTCAAAGGTCGCAGAACAATAAAACACCTTTTTATTATTAAGAGAGTTTTACATAGTGTTAGCTTTAATAGTCATTTTTACACTCCTATGGTAAGGCAAAGTGAGGACTGCCTATATTAAGATCAGAGAAATATTTTCTGAAGTTTCTTATCAAGAGGTTATTATTTAAACCAGTGAAAGCATTTTAAGTCCTCAGAGCAAAGTCAGTGACCGGATTTACTGGATTGGTTTTTGTAACCCTCACCAGTCGTGGCATGATTAGAAGAAGAGAGTTCTCTGGTGGGACATTGTGATAAGAGCCAGGGTGGGGGGGGGGGGTAGCTCATCGATCATTTCTCTTAATCCACTGATAGAGTGAAGAATGGATAATCAATTTTTTTCAAATATTTATTTATTTATTTTTGAGAGAGAGACAGTGTGTGTGCATGCGAGCAGAGGAGGGGCAGAGAGAGGGAGAGAGAGAATCCCAAGCAGGCTCCATACTGCCAGCAAACTGAGCTGGATGCAAGGCTCAAACTCACCAACCATGAGATCATGACCTGAGCCAAAATTAAGAAAGAATTGGACAAGTGCTTAACCAACTGAGCCACCCAGGTGCCACTAGACTATCAATTCTTAAGGGAAATTTTTATCAGCATAATTTCTTTCTAATCTTAAAAAGGGGAGCAGCAAAGAGTTTGGGATTATATTCTAAAAGAAATACCTCTACTGGGGATATTCTGTGTTACCAGTTAAGTAACAAAAGGTCTTATGTTTTAACAATCAGCAGAATAATATAGTTATCAATTAGATTAACTATCAAATCAGTTAGAGGGGTATTGATGGTTATAAAAGGTATATACTAAGAAGTAATCTTTTACTTCAGGTTTTCTTTTCTTGGTTTGAGATGCTGAGTTAGCCAAGTAAGATTTGGTATTGAGACTATGGAGTAGATCTATGGGTACTGTTCTTATTTGTTCTTGTTTATTTGTTGTGCACCCTTGTGAGCATTCCTTAGTACTGATAAAACTGAGGACTGTCTGGAGTACTTATGATTTCATTCTACCTCCTTTTTCCATAGAGAATTATTTTACCACAGCATGTTAGATCATACATGAAAGTAATCTACTTTCTTTTCCCATTAATTCTTTCCTTTATCTTCCTTATATTGGCTATGCCAAATTTTCTATTTTTAATATCTTGACATAAATTTACATGTCATAGGATCTTCATAGGGACAATGTGAGGTAAGGCAGGCATTTTTATTTCCCTTTGTGACATGAAGGAAGTGAGACTATAGGGAAAAGGTGACTATTTGTGAAATCCATGAGAGCGCACCTGACAGATTTCCGGTTGCTGGGAGCATAGTTTCCTAGAGGCCTGAGCTGTTTCCTCCGAAATCTATCACAGGAATGCTATGGAAGGCTTATTTCTAGGTAACCTGAGATTCCTCTGAGTAGCTAACTTTGATTGGAGTACTCTCCCATGGCTGCATTTAGTCTTCCCTGGACTGCCAGTCTGGGACATGTCTACCTACCTTTCCTTCTCTCTCCTTAACTCTGGGTCATACTCGCATTGTAGTCTAGTGGCTTTCTTGGCCTTTCCAGCCTCTGCCTTGTTTTCTTTCCTGTAAGCATTTCCACTTATAAACTTAGATAAGAGAGAGCTGGCTTTCAGAAACATAATAAGAAATGCAAACAAACTTGGTGCTAGAGATTTCAGCTTCCTGTTTCAGCAGAATATAGCATTTGCAGGAGCTCACAGGGAAACCATTGAAACTCTGTCAGCCTCTATGTACCCCTACATCTACCTGTTAGAAGAGAATTATGACTTCTTTTCCTCTTGCACTTTTCAATTTCTTGATTAGAACCTGTCAGGCAAAGGAGCCTGGAAAATGGGGTCCATTTCCTGTCCAGTAGGGGAAAGCATAGAACAGAGGGGTTGGTGTTGAGGACCTATACATGATAGTTAGAAACAATTCAAGAAAGAAGTGTTGCTAAAGACAAATTCTTCTTGGCTAGCCATTTTTACTGTCCATTTCTTTTGTGCCATTTTATTGTAGATTTTATTCTTTAAACTTCACTCAAGATCAGACATTGAAATTCCTTAAAATATGATCACTGTAGGGCTCTGCATCACTCTTTCTGGATGTTTCTCTTTCAGTCTTTCATACCCACTCTTTTCTAGCTTCCATATCCTCTGCAAGTGACTGTTCTGTTAAGATGTAGGAATGGATGCATTTAGAGAGAGCAAAATGTTGACCTGCTTCTTTATCAGTTTGAAGGCGAGAAAGCTTTATTTTTCTAACCTGTCTTTGTGTTTTACTAACCGTTTTCTAGGGGTGTGAAATAGTGGCAATAAATACTTAAACATTTAATCTTCTACTGATAGCTTAGCTTCTTTGAGGAAAAAAAAAATCAGAGTGTGGTCTGGTGAAAAGCCGAGATATTTTGCATTTTTCTTTTTATCAAATCCTTAGCATGAGGCTCCTGTTGAAGGGTTTGTTTAATTATTGAACATGTACCACCTTTAAGTCATTTATTATTCTAGAATCTGAAAATAGAGTGGTGAATAAGACAAAAATATCCCCTGCTCTTATGAAATTTTCATTTCTAGTGACAAGGGCCATCAATAAATGGTTAAATCAATTAAATAAAAAAAGAGCGATGATGATTTCAGACAAAAGTAAAATCTGTGAATAAAATTGTGAACAACGCAATATGAAAGAATAGATAGCTGGGTATGGGCACAGCATGGCTTGGAATACCTATCTAAAGAGTTGCATTTATTTGAGAACTGGAAGAAAAAATTTCCAGCTACCTAGGGCCAGAACATTCTAAGCAGAGAAAGCAGAATGTGCAAAGTTCTTAATGCCTATTCCTGGCAGAAAAGAATCGGACATTGTTCAGCAATGCAGAAAGTCAGTATGGCTGTATCATAAAGGAACAAGGGAGAGTTAAGAGAGTTATGAAAGGTGAATTTGGAAAAACAAACCAGAATCTGTAGGGTTCTGTAACTATGTTGAGTTTGTGTTTTATTCCAAGAGCAAGTGTACTTTATTGTAGCAGTGAAAACACAAGTGTTACGTGCTCTGGTTTGTATCGTTTAATTAAAAACTAAGACTAAAATAAGTGAACCGTGTTTTTTATCAAGCTTTTATTCCTTGCAATTGCTATATTTTGGAATATACTACTTTTCCATTATCCATAAAACAACATAATGAACATTTTATCATAGGTTTTGGTTATCTTATTTTTTTATGAATACATATAATACTCTGACACAAAAGTATATTGAAAATCTGATATATTTTTGTTGATATATTTTTTATTTCCAAAAGTGTACTAAAATTAGAAGACTATGACAATAGAGTGTAATTGTTGCCTCTATATTTCTTAAATATTGCATATTTATTGATTACTTGTCCTGGAAGTCTCACTAGAGATCCAGACTGACTCAAGTCCTGTACAAATAATCTTTGTAAGAAAAAAAAAATTGTCAAGTGATAGGAGGTAGAGAAAGGAGAAAATGTAATAGTGCAGGGAAGGGAGTAAGCATTATGTGGAGAAATCCATCAGATAACATTATAGAGTTCAGCACCGGAAATTACTTGCATTCGCCTGCTGGAGCATTTCTAGAAGAGAGGAACATAAGCTTTATTTTCAACCTCACAATTCTTGTAATAAGAAGACTCCCCCCCCCCCCCGCCACGGAATGAACCCCAGCCAAGAAAATGAGGAGATAAACTCTTCAAAAAGCCTTTGTGCCAGTTATTAGAATGATTAGAATAAAAGGCCAAGTGTCATGAATTTTGATCCCTGTTCCTGACGGTGGACAGCACTCCTTTTGCAGCCTCCAGCAGTCCAGTTCATCTCGCTGTACTTATGTTCACTCAGCAACATGGCTTCTGTGCTCAAAAGTAGTTCTTTCTAGCACATTGTACAGACCTTTTATTCAACACATGAAACGTTTTGAGTTACTCTAGGGGAAGATAAATAACAACAAATATTAACATCCTTTTTTCCAGATTTGGGATTGAGAAGCAAAGTTGGCAGGCAGACAGCTGTGATGCTATAACTATGGAAGCTCTTTCTTCCTGAGCTAAATGAAACTCTTATTTAATGACTTCATTTTCACACTTCCTTTTCCTGTACTCCTTCAGAAATAAGTTTTAATTCACTCAATCAGTCAGAATTGTTGAATGTCTATTTTGTGTCAGGCAATTTGTTTTCAACATGAAGTGAGTTGTGTATAGAGTATGTTGATGTTAAGTGTGTATGTGTTTGTGAGTTTGTGAGTGCTGATATACAGGGTAACTTATTTACTAATTTATTTTCTATAAAAGTGTGTTAAAATAGATAAAGTGCTATACAATAGAGCTATTTTATGAGAAATAATATAATGCATATACAAATTGCATTTTGCTTTGGAGCAAGAATAAAATTCTACTTAGTTTCATTTAAAAAAAATGATTATATGGACTACAAAACTTACCTTTCTTACATAGCATTTTTTAAAATATTAGTGTGCATTATGTTTTTTTAATATGTAACCACTCCATTCCATTTATCATGTTTTATCTCATTGGACACCTACAGAATAAATGAAAGTGAGTTACCATTGATTCCACTAGCAGAGACAGTGTGTATACAATTGGATAGAAATCTCAAACCATTAAAGCATTTCTCACTGAAAACATAACTTGAAATCCTTAGACTGCTCATATGATGTTCTTGTTCTTTATTGTCCAAAGTCATACTTTTGTTATTGAATATTTAACCAGGGGTCTTTTCTACTTCGGGTATATAATCTCTGAGACCAGTTATTTGATTTCTGGTGTCAACCTTGCTTCTTCTCTTAAAATATAAATCATAGTTCTTGCCATCAGTCTACTTTAAACCACTAGGTTGTCCTCTTAAAAGAAAGGATTAAGGATATGTTTTACTTTATGTATTCCTACAAAATTTTATTATCTACTATACCCCAACCTGGCTATGACCCAAGTTGTCTGCCAAAATTATTTTTGCTAAGTACACGCATGGCTTCCATGCCATGGAAACAGTTCAGTCTTCCTCTGTATACTGCATAGTTCAGCCACCAAAGGGGAGGGTAGAAATCCTCTCCTCAGCACAGAGACGGAACTGATAGCATTCCTCATCCTCTGATTACAGTCACTCCTCTAAGGAAGAAGGGTCAATCTGTGCCCTTCAAAATACTGAATCCCTAAGTAATGGCATCACCAGTGACCCAGGTTCCAGGGGTCATAAGGTGTGAGCTACACACTCATGATCTCTCCATGATCTTTTGTCTCTCAGCATATCAGACACTCACTTTGGGCTTCTTATATGTGTACCACTGGTTTTCATTCTTGGGTAACATTTATATGTAAACTGTTATAGCCCTCTCCATCATCCAGCTGTTCCTTCAGAAAAGCTCAAGTAGCTATATTGTAGGATTCTCCCCCTTTTTAATTAGTGTAAGAAAGATTGTTAGACTTTGTTTAAAGCAAAACCTCTAGAAATTAACATAACTTACTATAGAAAGTAGGAAAAAAATTAAACATTCAAAACTTTTGGTGACTTGAGCATTGGTGTTTGAATTTTGTCTTAAAAGATGAGCTTGAAAGCAAGTCTCATGGAGCAATAGATTAAAGGCACAATTCTCAGAGGAAAACATTGACAACTTTTTAATGATGGCTTTAAAAGAAAGCACCACATCATTTCTGATCAAAACTTATGATTCTTATTTACATGTCCCACATAGAAGCAGAATTTTCAGAATTTATATGTGTCTGTATATGACACACAAAATGTGATTTAAAAATGATTTTTTTTAAAAAAATGCAACATACAGTTATCAAGCTTCCTGTGACAAACATGGTGCAGGTGTCTTTAAAAGCATTACAGAACCTGAATGGCGGAAAGCCTTTGATTGCTCCTGTGTTGGTTTAATTTTAAATACCATATGCCATTATTCAGTTATGAAGAATAAATATAGGGCATTGTTAATGGATGGGTATTTGGGATGGCACAGTAAGTTCATGTTTGATGCTCTCTTATGAAAACACAAAGCAATCTTGATTAGAATTTTTGGGAAAATTAAAAGACGTAGCTGAGCTCAAACAAGGATAAACTTCTCCACAGTTCAGAAATAAAAAGAGAGACAAAGCAGTGGATGATGCTGAATCTATACTCCCCTGGGCAGAAGCTAGCAGGTAATGGGACTGAAAGTTCTCCCTGTAAAGTCTGACATAGGGCCAACCTTCTTGCCTGCATCCAGAGCTTGCATCCAATTCCTCAAATGTATAAAACATAAAAATGATAAAGTGTTATTTTTCATCTAATACCCTGAATCTGCAGTTTCATAGTAAGCAGCGAGTCTAGGGAAGAGAAGGGTAAAGGCACACTTCTGGTGATCAGGAACAAAATCAAGCCGCTCTTTGACTCAGCAAATTGAACTATGACTTCTCCCATGAAACAACAAGGGAGAGGCTTTAGAATATCTTAATAAGAATTGGTCTTAGACTTCCAGGGAAGATGGCAGAGTAGGAGGATTCTCAGCTTACCTCATCCCACAGATACAACTAAATAACACCCACATCAGTGTAAATAACCCAGAAAGTGATCTGAAGACTGGCAGAACAGACTCTCCACAGCTAAATATAGAGAAGAGGCCACATTGAAAAGGGTACAAAGGACAGAAATGTGGTCTGGAGCTAAAAGGAACCCATGGACCTGTGGAGCAGTTTGTGGGAGGGACACATGCAGTGGACAGGAGAGGGGAGAGAAAAAGGCCCTCACACCAGACCCCCCGGGTACCAGCAACCCATATGGGGAAGACAAATCCCCATAATATTTGGTTTTGAAAACCAGAGGGGAGCTAATTTTGTGAGTTCTTAAAACCAGTGGGTCTTCACATCTAGAACTTTAACATCAGTGGACTCTGCTCTAGGAAAGCCAGGAGGGTGAAAGGAAACTGAGTCCCTGCTCTTAAAGACACAGCACAAGCAATAGCCCTGCAGAGACACAACATAAAAACAGCTGTTTGAAAAATTGATGGGGTATACCAGAGAGAGATTTGTTTACTAATCTCACAGCATGTGTTGGAGAGGCAGGGATCGTTGTGAGACTTCTCCATGAATAAAAGAGCTGGCAGGCACCATTTCCCTATCCCCCTAACCCCCATCCTAGATACCCAGACACCTGTGGGAACCAGCACAGTGCCAACACTCTTCACCTAATTGCATACACCCCACACCCCACCCCTACACTCATGTTCCTCCACCAACCTGGCTAGCCTCAGAGAGATGATTGAGTAGCTGCAGGTCCTCTCACATAGTGAAGCTGCACAGATCTTCCTGGCACTGCACACCCTGCTCCCATGCTATCCTGTGGATTCACCCCCTCCAGCCCTATGGTAGTTTTCTAAAGCAGCTCCCATAGCAGAACTGCACCAACTTTGCTAACACTGTGGACCCCTTCCTGCATTCTCCAGCAGACCCGCCCCCTCCAATTCACCCTTGGTTAGAGCCCATCCAAAGTGCTTCCACAGGCCTGGCAGTGTGCAAGCAATCCCAGTAGGATCCAGCACCACTCCAAAGTGATTCCTACCCTGGTGAGAAGGGAAGATAACCACATATACCAATCTAACTGCCCCAGCAGCAGGCTGGGGCAGACATCTGCTCTGACTGCAGTCTCCACCTGCCAACAAAAGCTTCTCAGGGAATAACAAAAGGAAAGTGCCCTGCAGTTGAGGGATACCGCATCTATGGAAAGTGCCTGGTCTAACTCAACCCAAACCCAAGGTGGCCACAGACTGGCCCACTAACAACACAAAGACCAAAGCCTGCCTACAACAGGCAAAGAGAGCCAAAACAGATGAAGGACTAGACTGATGACAAAAGCAGCTTAGCTGCAAATAGGGCACATGCAACAAACATAGGAGACACCCCTGATGTGCTAGGTTCTGGTAATGGGGGACACTGAACTGCTGACCACTACAGGACTGCTTCTTCATAAGGTCACTAATTTCAAGGGCAGGAGATCTAGTTGACTTTCCTAACACATATAAACAGACACAGAGAGTTAGAAAAATGAGGAGGCAGAGGAATATGTCCCAAATGAAAAAAGAGGACAAAATCACTGCAAGAGAGCTAAACAAAACAGAGATAATATGCCTGCTAGGGAATATAAGATAATGGTTATAAAGAAACCCACTGGATTTGAGAAAAGAGTGGAGGATCTCAGTGAGACCCTTAACAAAGAGATAGAAAACATGAAACAGAACCAACAAGATATAGAACTTAATAACTGAAATTAAAAATACACTAGATGGAGGGGTGCGTGGGTAGCTCAGTCAGTTAAGTATCCAACTTCAGCTCAGGTCATGATTTTGCTGTTTGTGAGTTCGAACCCTGCGTAGGTCTCTGTGCTGACAGCACAGAGCCTGGAGCCTGCTTCGGTTTCTGTGTTTCCCTCTCTCTCTACCCCTCCTCATCTTGGTCTGTCTCTCTCTCTCTCAAAAATAAATGAACATAAAAATAATAAAAATACACTAGATGGAATAAATAGTAAACTAGAGGAAGCAGAAGAACAGATTAGCAATGTGGAGGACAGAATAATGGAAAGCAATCAAGCTGAAGAAGACTGAGAAAATAACACAAAATGAAAATAGACTTAGGGAACTCAGCAGCACCATCAAGTTTGTATTATAGGGATCCCAGAAGGAAAAGAGAGATAAAATATGGGGGGGGGGGGGGGAGGCAGAAAATGTATTTGAAGAAATAACAGCTAAAAACTTCCTGAATCTAGAGAAGGAAACAGAAATCCAGATCCAGGATGCACAGAAAGCCCTGAACAAAATCAATCCAAGGAGGTCCACACCAATACATTTAGTGATTAAAATGGTAAAAGGTAGTGATAAAAAGAGAATTTTAAAAGCAGCAGGAGAAAAGAAAACAGTTATATACAAGAGAAACCTCATAAGGCTATCTCCTGATTTTTCAGCAGAAATTTTGCAGGCCAGAAGAGAATGCAATGTTATGTTCAAAGTTCTGAAAGAAAAAAAATATGTTCACCTGAGAGTATTCTATCTGGTAAAGCTATCATTCAGAATAGGAGAGATAAAAATTTTCCCAAACAAAAGTTAAAGGAATTCATCACCACTAATAGCTCTACAAGAAATGTTAACGGGGACTCTTTGAGTGGAAGAAAAGAATGTAAGTAGGAGTAAGAAAAGTAGGAAACACAAAATAAAATTAAGTATATCTGTAAAAGTCAATCAAGAGATTTACAAAATAAAAGGATGTAAAGTGTGATACCATAAACCTAAAACATGGGTGAGGGAGGAGCAAAAATTTCGTGTTTTCAGAATAAGTTCAAACTTAAGTGACCATCAACTTATATAGACTTCTATATGAAGTAGATGTGATATCCAAACTAATGGTGATCACAAGTACAAACGTGTAATAGATATGCCAAAAAATAAATAAGTAAATAAAGAGAAAGGAATCCAAATATCTCACTAAAGAAAGCTAGCAAACCATGATAGGAGAGAGCAAGAGAAGAAGGGAACAGAGAAGAACTACAAAAACAACCATAAAACAAGAACAAAATGGCAATAAGTACATCCCTGTCAGTAATCACTTTGAATAAAGGAAGTAATTGATAATAAAACACTGATTGCAGGGGACTTTAACACTCCACTTACATCAATGAGTAGATCATCTAATTAGAAAATCAACAAGCAAACAGTGGCTATGAATGACACATTGGACCAGATAGATCTAACCGATTTATTCGGGACATCCCATCCTAAAACAAGAGAATACAGATTCTTTTCAAGTGTAGATGGAATATTATCCAGAATAGATCCACACATTAGGTCGCAAGTCTCAACAGATTTGAAATATTTTAAGTCATACCGTACATCTTTTCTGATGACAATACTATGAAACTAGAAATCAGCCACACGAAAAAATCTGGAAAGAACACAAATACATGGAGGTTAAATAACATGCTACTAAAAGATGAATGAGTCAACCAAAATAATCAAAGGGGAATTTTAAAAAATACATGAAGACAAATGAAATTGAAAACACAATGGTCCAGTAACCTAAGGATGAAGCAAAATCTGTTCAGAGGGAAGTTTATAGCAATACGGACCTACCTCAAAAGCAAGAAAATTCTCAAATAAATAACCTAACCTTACATCTAAAGGAGGTAGAAAAAGAACAAATGATACCCAAAAACAGTAGAAGAAAGAAAATAATAAAGATTAAAGTAGAAATAAATGAAATAGAAACAACAACAACAACAACAAACAATAGAACAGATCAATGAAACCGGGAGCTGGTTCTTTGAAAAGATCAACAAAATTGTTGAACATTTAGCCAGACATATCTAAAGATAGAGACAGAGAGAGAGAGAGAGCGAGAGCACTCAAACAAAATCAGAAATTAGAGGGAAGAAATAACAACCAACACCACAGAAATACAAAGGATTATAAGAGAAAGGGAATATTATGAAAAATTATATGCCCCAAAATTGGAAAACCTAGAAGAAACGGATAAATTCCTGGAAACATATAACCTTCCAAATCTGAATCAGGAAGAAATAGAAATTTGAACAGATTATCAGCAATGAAATACAATCAGTAGTTAAAAAAACTCCCAACAAACAGAAATCCAGGACCAAATGCCTTCACAGGTGAATTCTATCAAAGATTTAAAAAGTGAATTCCTGTTCTTCTCAAACTATTCCAAAAAATAAAAAGAAAGCTTCCAAATTAATTCTGATGCCTGTTTTACCCTCATACCAAAACCAGATAAAGACATTATAAAACAAAAGAGGCCAGTATCTCTGATGAACATAGATGTAACACTCCTCAACGAAATATTTCCAAATTTAATCCAACAATACATTAAAAAAAATATTCACCACAATCAAGTAGGATTTATTCCTGGGATGCAAAGGTGGTTCAATAATCACAAATAAGTCAATGTGATACATCATATATCAATAAGAGAAAGGGTGAAAACATATCATTCAATAGATGCAGAAAAAGCATTTGGCACACTATAAAATCCATTCATGATAAAAACTCTCAATAAAGTAGGTTTAGAGGGAACATAGTTTAACATATTAAAGTCCATATATGAAAAACCCACAGCTAATATATTCAATAGTGAAAAACTAAGAGCTAGGATAAGGAACAAGGCAAGGATGTCCACTCTCACCACTTTTATTCAATATAGTATTGGGAGTCCCACTCACAGCAAGCAAATAAGAAAAAGAAATAAAAAGCATCCAAATTGGTAAGGAAGAAGTAAAATTTTCATTATTTACAGATCATATAATACTATAAGTAGAAAACTCTAAAGACTGCACCAAAAACTAGAACTAATAAATGAATTCAGTAAGGTTGCAGAAACAAAGTCAATGTACAGAAATTTATTACATTTCTATACACTAAAAATGAAGTAACAGAGAAATTCAAACAATCCCATTTTCAGTTGCACCAAAACCAAAACAAAAGCCTAGTAATACACTTAACCCATGAGGTGAAAGACCTGTACTCTGAAAACTATAAAACATTGATGAAAAAACTGAAGATGACACAAACAAATGGAAAGATATTTCATGCTCATGGATTGGAAGAAGAAATATTGTTAAAATGTCTGTAATGCCCAGAACAACCTACAGATTAAATGTGATCCCTATCAAAATGCCAACAGCATTTTTCGCAGAACTAGAACAAATAATCCTAAAATTTGAATGGAGCCACAAAAGACCCTGAATAGCCAAAGCACTCTTGAAAAAGAAGAACAAAACTGGAAGCATTATAATCCCAGATTTCAAAATATACTATAAAGTTGTAGTGATCAAAACAGTGTGGTACTGGCAACAAAATAGACACATAGATCAATGGAATAGAGTAGAGGACCCAGAAATAAATCCATGAATATATGGTCAGTTAATCTTCGACATAGGCAAGAATATGCAATGGGAACAAGACAGTCTCTTCAACAAATGGTATTGGAAAAACTGAACAGCTACCTGCAAAAGAATAAAACTGGACCACTTTCTTACACTATACACAAAAATAAGTGCAAAATGAATTAAGGACCTAAATATAAGACCTGAGACCATAAAAATCCTAGCAGAGAGCACAGGCAGTAATTCATCTGACATCAGCCATAGGAACATCTTTGTATATATGTCTCCTGAGACAAGAGAAACAAAAGTAAAAATAAACTATTGGGACCACATAAAAATAAAATACTTTTGGACAGCAAAAAACAAGCTACAAAACTTAAAAGATAACCTACTGAATGGGAGAAGTTATTTGCAAATGATATGTTAAAGAGTTAGTATCCAAAATATATAAAGAACTTACACAATTCAACACCAAAAACAACCCAATTGACAAATGGGCAGGAGACATGAACATACATTTTTCCAAACTAGACATACATATGGACAATAGACACATGAAAAGATGCTCAACATCACTAATCATCAGGGAAATACAAAACAAAACCACAATGAGATACCTCCTCACTCCTGTCTGAGTGACTAAAATCAAAAACGTGAGAGACAACAGTGTTGACAAGGATTTGTAGAAAAAAGGAACTCTGTTGTGGAGATACAAACTGGTATAGCCACTCTGGAAAACAGTATGGAGTTTCCTCAAAGAACGAAAAATAGAATTATTATATGATCCAGTAATTCCACTGTGAGGTATTTACCCACCAAATAAGAGAACACTAATTCAAAAAGGTATATGCATCCTATGTTTATTGCAGCATTTTTTACAATAATAAATTATGGAATTATCCTGTGTGCATTGAATAATGAATGACTAAAGAAGAAGTGGTATGTATACACAGTGGAATATTATTCAGCCATAAAAAGGGATGCAATCTTGCCATTTGTAACAACGTGGATGGAGTTAGAGAGCATAAGTGAAATAAGTCAGTCAGAGAAAGACAAATATCACTGATTTCACTCATATGCGTAATTTAAGAAACAAAACAAACAAGCAAAGGAAAGAGAGAGTGAGAGAGACAAACAGAAACAGAGAACAAACTGATTGCTACCAAAGGGGAGTTGGGTTGAGTGATGGGTAAAATAGGTGATCAGGATTAAACAGTACACTTAAGATGAGCACTTAAGTAACGTATAGAATTGTTCAATCAGCTATAGTGTGCATCTGAAATGAATATAACACAGTATGTTATATTGGTATTAAAAAATTTAATGTTTATTTATTTTTGAGAGAGAGAGAGCATGAACAGGGGAGGGGCAGAGAGAGAGGAAGACACAGAATCCAAAGCAGGCTCCAGGCTCTGAGCTGTCAGGACGTGGCCTGACATGGGGCTCGAGCTCACAAACCATGAGATCATGACCTTCACCAAAGTCAGATGCTTAACTGACTGAGTCATTCAGGCACCCCTGGAATTAAAATGTTTTTTAAATGTCTGTTTATTTTTGAGATACCACAGGTGGATAGCACAGGAGGGGACAGAGGATACAAAGTGAGCTCTGCACTGACAGCAGTGAGCTTGATGTGGGGCTTGAACTCATTAACTGGGAGATCATGACCTGAGCCGAAGTTGGATGCTCAAATGACTGAGCCACCTAAGTGCCCCTGAATTAAAATTAAAAGTAAAAAAAAAAAAAGATAATCAGAGAAGAAAGAAATTTTGTTGTTAAAGGGTGGAAGTGAGGAATGGGGCTACTCTAAATTGGCAATAACTGATACTCCTATCTTTATTTGTTTTTACATTTTATGTTATTCATTTTTCATTAAAATCTGATTTTTGTCTCAACCTTCATGCCTAACCTTAAAAAAAATGAAAAACTTCAACCATACTGAGAAATACAGGAGACAATGTAAGGAGCACTGAGCATTATCAAATCTTAATATTTGCCACATGTGCTTTTCATCATTTTTAAATAAATCATTATAAATACAGTTTAAACCCCATCTGTAATTCCATTTTTTTGCTTCCCATGTAAGTTTTCATAGTAGTACAATATAAGGCATCTACATGCAGTATATTATACTATGTTTGAAGTTTACAAACTTTGAGTAAATTGATTGCATCAGGCAATATGTTTGCTTTCCCTAACTTCTGTTTACCTTTCAACATACTAAGGTTTTCGTTTCCCACTAAAACTCTATGAGTCCCCATTTCTCTCCATTCTTTCAACACTTAAGTGTAATTTAATTTTGGACAATCTAATGGCTTAAAATGTTACTATTTCTTTAAATTTGCATTTCCCTGATTACTCATGAACTTGAGCACCATTTCAGATGTTTATTTTTCATTCAGGTTTCCATTTCTGTGAATTACCCAATAATAATTGTCAATTATAATGAATTTTCTGATGTTGACTACTCCTTGCATTTGCAGTGTGATTTTTTTTATATTGCCAAATTCAGTTTACTAGTCATTTACTTAAACTGCTTATATTCATTCTTATAAATGAAGTTTTTATGCACTTTACTTTCTTGAATTGTCACTGTTTGATTTTAGTATTTATATTAATTTGAGACTCACACTATTGCTCAAATACTGTTCTCTTTTCTTTTTTTTCCTGTGCATTTATTTTGACCACCTGTCACTCTCATTAGCATGTCTCACAACTACTCTTCCATATTCCTGCCCTTATTTATTGTCTTCATTCTGAATGATTTACTAAATATTATCTTCCTATTTATTCATTCTCCAACTGTGTCTGATGATTATCTTATTTTTATTACCTTTTCTTGTTTTAATTCAAGATTATTTCTTCAATGTAAGCATACTGTCTCCCAAAACGATTTTAATTTGGAGTAAATTCAAATTCAGATTGTTGATTTTGTTGGCTTTCTTGTCTTTTGGAATTTATCTATTTATTCACTTACTTTGTAAATTATTGTGGAATCTTGGTGTCTGTTTAATTTTGAGTACTGAGGTTTTATTGTCCTCTTATCCTCTCTCTTTGTTCTCTGCTTTCCTCTCATCACTTATCATAGTTGCCTACTTCCAGCCCCCAGTGTTCCCCTGTCTACAACCAGGTGTGTGTGTGTGTGTGTGTGTGTGTGTGCATGTAATTTTAATTCCGGTAGAGTTAAGGTACAGTGTTATATTAGTTACAGCTATACAATATAGTGATTCAACAATTGTATACATTACTCAGTGCTCATCACGATAAATATACTCTTAATCCGCATCACCTATTTTGCCCCACCCAACTCCTCTCTGTTAACCATCAGTTTGTTCTTTATAGTTAAGAGTCTATTTTTTGGTTTGTCTCTTTCTCTTTTTTTTCCTTTGCATATTTGTTTTGTTTCTTAAATTCTACGTATGAATGAAATCATATAGTATTTGTCTTTCTCTTACTGACTTATTTCACTTAGCATTATACTCTCTAACTCCATTCATGTTGTTGCAAATGGCAAGATTTCATCCTTTTTATGGCCGAATAATATTCCATTGTATATATACACCCTATCTTCTTTATCCATTTATCTGTTGATGGACACTTAGGCTGCTTCTATAAGGTGGCCACTGTACATTTTGTTTCTTTTTGCCTTATTGCAGTGGCTAGAATTCCCAGTACTATGTTGAATAAGAGTGGTGAAAGTAGAATCTCTTCATGCATCCTAATGTTAAAAAGAAATAAAAATATTAATATTAGCTCTTCTGTTATCCCACAGGTCCTTGAGACTCTGTTCTTTTTTTTCCCTTTTTTCATCTTTTATTCAAATTGATTAAATTTTATTTATCAGTTTTCCAGTTCACTAATTCTATCTTCTGCTATTTGTAATCTACTATGAAGTCCACAGTTGAGTTTTTATTTTGATTATTATATTTTTCATTTTTATAAATCCCATTTTCATTCATAATAGCAAATAATTAGAAGATACCCAAATGTTCAACAGGAAAATGGTTAAACAAGTTGTGGCACATCCATATCATGAAAATACTACTCTTCAATGAAAAAGAACTAATTTTTGATAAATTTGACAATTTGGATATATTTCCACGAATTATGCTGAGTGAAAAACGCCAATCTCAAAAGGTTATATACTGTATGAACACACATATATAGCATTATTGAAATAAAAATAGTTACACAGAGAACAGATGAGTGGTTGCCAATTTGGGAGTTCTGACTATAAAATGGTAGCAGAGAGGAACCTATATATTAGAACTATTTGTATCTTGACTGTGGTGGTGTTCACCCAAATCACACATGTGATAAAATTGCACAGAACTGAATATATGTGTATAAACTGAGGTTTGGATCATATCTAGGAAAAAATACTTATTAATCTAAAACCTGTGGACAAAAATCCTTAAGTAGATTACCACATGCTGCTAAATAAAACCCTACAGTGAGACAGTTTCTTGATGAAATATGTCCTTCAGGTATTGCCTGTAAAGGGTCAGGAATAGGACCAAAATAATTTATTGTTCTGTGTAATGAAGTAAGAGAACATTTAAGAATTCACGGATAGATGAAGAGAAAGATGTATGAGACAATATCATGATAAAGAAAACTGGAAACTGGTTGGTGGGGGAACCACATAAGGCATTAAGAGAGGGGAAACCATGAAGCAACAATGCTTTGGGAGACTCAAAAATGAGGCAAGAGGCAAAGTAAGAAGTTTCTGATGGTGAGTATGTGAATATACTCCCTTGACATAATTTCAATTTGTTTCCTGGCTATAGCTCTCTACTCACTGCCACTCCTTCCCCCTCCTTGCCTTCTCTACCAATTCCACTTGCCTTCACTCTTCACAGAATAACTGGTGTTTGGGGGATATACAAGGTCAAGAGAAAGTAATAGTCTATAAATAGGTTCATTCAGGGTGCAGAACAAAGAGGTCAGACCACACACACACACACACACACACACACACACACACAATTCAGTAGGACAAAATCAAGCAGAGAGTTTCCACATATTTTGGTTTGTTTATATATATATATATCTGAGTATGTAGAGTGTGTGTAGTTAGTAAGGAATTTTAGTTTAAATATTATGGAGCAGGGTGATCTCAGTAGGCTGAAGGAATCCAGACAAATATTTGATAACTCTACTAGTCATTTCCATATTTTCATGGGGATCTTTCAGTTCCAGCCTCCTCCCTTTCCAGTCCCCTCAGTAGCAGAGCTACTGGAGTAGTGGAGTGTCTGTAGGGAAGATGGGAAAACAGAGCTTTTCCATGTGATTGACTCCAATCCAGCCTTGTGAGTTCTACTTATCTTTTGAAATAGAATACAACACCATGACCACTGAACTTTTTCCAATGGATTCTGACTTACCAGCTATCTGACCATCAAGAGTATCACTTAAATCCTTATTTGTCAGTAAGGAAAAAAGGTGAGGGTCAGCAGAGTTCGCAGGCTTTACTGAGTGGCCTCCTTCAGTGGATTTGCAAGTGCAAATCTCAAAAGACTATCAAGATATCTCATGCTGGAGAATGAAAGGGAAAGGAAGATATAGCTCCATGTTGATGCTATTTAAGTAATGGTCTAGTTGGAAATCTCCCAGTTTGGATCAACTCTTCCCTCAATAGAAACCACAGATGAAATGTGAGAAGGAAATATATTTTGGAAACTTTTAGTGAAGCTGAATAGAATATTTTCTATTGAAGCTAAGTGAAAATCAGAATTGCTAAAACATACACAAAATCATTTACCTACAACAGAAAAAAAAAACCCTATGTTTGAAGTATAGTTTGGAAAATTCCTGGGAAGTGTGTTAAGAGAAGACACAGAAAAGTTTGTGTGTATGTAAGGTGGGAGTGTATGTCATGGTTTAAGAAGCATATAGGTAAAAGTCTCTTACGGGTCATTAAATTTTTCACTCTTTGACTCCCATTCTCATTTTTGAGTCTCCAAAAGGTTGATGCTGCATCAGTTTTCTCTCTCAACTGCCTTAATCCAGTGGTTTTAAAATTGTGCCTTGAAGAGCCAAAGGGATTCTATATAGGTCGCTCAATGATGAGCACCCATAGTAAAAGAGAGGGATGGTAATCATCATGCCATTTTACCAGATCAGGTTTGCTTCTGTCAGTTTTATTTGTTTACACTTCTAGACATGATTTTTTAGCAAAAGAAAAATATGTGTGGGTATATATATGTAAATACATATATATATATATATAGTTTGAGAACAAATGTGTTAGAAATCCCTAGATCGTTGATTGTAACATTAGAAACACTGTATCAACATGCTTTGCTGTAAAAAAAAAATGATATCCATCTATAATATATCTTGCTGGAATTCATATAGTAAGATGAAAATCCACATTTTCAAATGTGAAGAGGAAATTATCTCAAAAGTAAGTTGATAAAAGCAAATATTAGGTCCGAAGCTTAATGTAGAATTTATACTTCTTGTAGCTTCTCAGTTTTGATTCAACTAATGGAAGACTAGAGATTTAACACACTAGATTCTATATGACACTTAACCCCTCAAATTACAAGCAAGGCCCATACTGAAATAGTCATTGTTTTATTAGTAATTATATAACTATACTAATTAATACTGTTTTATGTATATTTAAAAGTGTGTGAGCCTTCTTAATATTATATATGAATGTAAGTACCCCATCTGAGAAAATTGTCTGTATCAGGGATGTTCACCATGATTGTAGTTTCCCATCCAGTAAAATTTGGATATATCATGAGAGAGCAGTGTATCCTATTGACTTCTGAAGATGACTTCTGAATATTTTCATGATATCAAAGTATAAGCACTATTTCTAGAGTAAAAGGATAACAGTCCAATTGTACTTCAAGGTAGGTAGAACACTACTGAAATACTGTGTTTTGTTCGTAGTAACATACTTTGTGGAAGATGATCAGAGATTACCAAGTTCCTGAAGAGTCTAAGTACTGTGGAATACCATGTCATCTGTTGGGCATTAGAAGGATTTCTATGAAAGTAGAGTCAAGAGAACCCTTGGAAGGTGGAGGTAGAAATTGTAACTCTCTTCAATAAGGTAATTGAATTTCTTAGCCAGAGGGCAGAACTAAGACTAACAATTGGAAGTTCTATGAGGCAAATTATACTAATCAGAACAAAAATTGTGTATACACATGGTAGAAAAAAATGTGCTGCCTTCTGAAGTCCTACATTTATTAAAGATTTTAGATAAAAAATGAAATAGGAATACTGAAGAATGATTGAAGGAAAATAATATAACTTGACATTATAGATTCAATATGGGTTAGCACTGTAGGTATCTTGGAAGAAAATAGATACTAAAAGAAACATAAGGACATGCAGAAATTGATACCCCTCTTCTGTGCCATTGGTATGTTATATTCCTAAACATGACTCTTATAAATAGACATTATCTTCCTTTGTTGTGTTTTGGTTGAAGAGGGTTTAGATGTCTCTTGTGAAAACTATATGTGAATCCTGAGGAATGAAAATGAGCACCTATTTATCTTGTTGATATTCTGTAGTTTGAAATGGTTTACAATAATAAAACAAGAGGAGGAGAAAAAACTAAATTATATCATTAACTTCCTTTTAGGAATTTAGCACTTAAAAAAATACCCACATTCAAGTATATAATCAGAATTTCCCTTAATTAAAAAAAAAAAAGTTAAAGCAAAATGACTTGTAGAATTTTTTTAAAAGTTACTTTCCATGTACCATGTTCATCATGCTTTACCTTTCAACACCTGCAAATGTTTCAGTTACATTCATGCATATATATCTTAAAAAAAAAGTTCGAGATAGAATTCCTTTTTCTTCTCACTTTTGAATAGAAGGATAATTAATTTCTTTTTTAAAATTTTTTAATGTTTATTTATTTTTGAGAGAGAGAGAGACAGAGCATGAGTGGTGGAGGGGCAGAGAGAGAGGGAGACATAGAATCCAAAGCAGTCTCCAGGCTCCCAGCTGTCAGCACAGAGCCCGACGAAGGGCTCAAACCCATGAACAGTGAGATCATGACCTGAGCCGAAGTCAGACACTTAACTGACTGAGCCACCCAGGCGCCCCAAAGGTTAATTAATTTCTAACAGCCACTATCAGAATTGTTATTTCTAGCAATATAAATTAGATAACCATCTAGGTGTTTTCATTTTTAAAATGTATCTGAGTTCAGGGTGCCTGGGTGGCTCAGTTGGTTAAGTCTCTGACTTCAGCTCAGGTCATGGTCTTGCAGTTCAGTTCGTAGTTCAAGCCCTGCATCAGGCTCTGCCTCAGAGCCTACTTTTTCCTGCCAAGCCTGCTTCAGATCCTCTGTCCCCCTCTGTCTCTGCCCATCCCTGGCTTGCTCTCTCTCTCTCTCTCAAAAATAAATAAACACTAAAAAAATAAAATTTATCTGAGTTCCTACAGGAAAGACACAAGTGTTTTGTGGAATCTGGAGAAAGGTACCTGAGTAAACGAAGAAAGAAAGAGGAAAGATATGAGTGGGAGTGAGCAGAAGAAGGGGCTGTATGCCAAATCTGTGCAAGATAAAGTCACTAGAAGCAGAAAGAGGAGAAGCTGTGACCTCTTTTTGATATCCCACCACTTCAAGAGGGAAGGAGATAAGAAGTGAATATTGACTTTATCCCTATATTTCTTGAATTGGAATGAAAATAGCTCTAAATTGTCCCCTGTGTAATGTTTGTTTCAAAACTATTTTAGCACGTTTAAGGAACTTTCTTCAATGGTTAAGGTGCAGAAGTAACCAGCTAGTCGTCAGCTGGTTGAGTTCAGGCCAGAGGAGTTTGGCCAGCGCGATACTTGTTTTTCAACTTTTTTTTTTTTTCAGTTCATTTATTTTGAGAGAGATAGAGAGACAGAGTGTGAGTGGGGGAGGGGCAGAGAGAGAGGGAGACACAGAATCCAAAGCAGGCTCCAGGCTCTGAGCTGTCAGCTTAGAGCCCGACACGGGGCTCAAACTCACGGACCCAAACTCATGGAGCATGAAATAACGACCTGAGCCAAAGTCAGATGCTCAACCAACTGAGCCACTCAAGTAGGCGCCCCTACTTGTTTTTAAATTCAGACCAAATGCCTTTGGGCAACCTCTGAACTCTCCAGTTTTCCTTTGTCCTCACCATTTCCACCGTTGCCTAGCCTACTTCATTCATTTGTACACCTTGCCTGATCTCTGGAGGCACTTGAGTTTCAGAGCCTTGAGACAGAGAACAAATCACATGGAACAAAAATTAGTTACACCTGGGCTGTGGAAGGAGAAGTAACTGGAACTCAGTCACAGAGAGTGCTTGACCTAGACATGACAGCTCAAGAATAAAAATTATATTGAGAAGTAAATAGCAGTGGAACAACTACTTCTTTGAAAGAAGGAGGGCAAACAATCTCCATAGACTGCATACCAATGAGAGCTCAGGTGATGTGGCAGTGATTGTGATCACTGATGGCCCTTGTTTTTACTTTGTCCTGCTGCAGCCTGAAATATCACATATATCAAAAATAAAATATATAGTATTTGTATTAAAGTTTTGTTATGTAATGTAGGCAACTCTGTTATATACTATGTTAAACATCTTATAAAGAGCTATAACTTATATTGCACTCTAAACATGTTATTTGCCATGAATTTTTCATCTTTAATTCTTATTTCGTTAGCCATTTATTAAGGTGAAATATAGCAGTTTTTTTTTTGGTTGAACTTAATTTTCAGGATGTGCCATTCTTTATCTACAAAACTATTTCCAATTAAATTATATTTTTGATATAAGACTCCCAAACATATTTTTTTTTCTGAGAAAGAGAAGTAGAAATGTATTAATAATGTTTTCTCTATTTACATATAAGTAGATGCAACCACATCATCAAAGTGGATAATATTTATTGTGGGACAGTAGAAATTATAACTAGTCAGGGTTATATAATAAAGTCAAAGTTTATTTAAATACTTGTGAAGTATCAAATTAGCATACCTAAGACTTCAAGGGAACTTAAACACCTTTCACTTTTATTTTTTTATTATTTTTTTTATTTAAAATAATTTTTTTTAATGTTTATTTATTTTTGAGACAGAGAGAGACAGAGCATGAACGGGGGAGGGTCACAGAGAGAAGGAGACACAGAATCTGAAACAGGCTCCAGGCTCTGAGCTGTCAGCACAGAGCCCGACGCGGGGCTCGAACCCACGAACCGTGAGATCATGACCTGAGCCGAAGTCGGACGCTTAACCGACTGAGCCACCCAGGCGCCCCACACCTTTCACTTTTAGAATCTTTGCATGGTGCACAGAATATATTTTTATCTTTTGTGGCTTGCTCATTTCTCCAATTTCATTGTTTCACAATACCTGCTCACCCTCACCCTGACTCCTATTTTATGGAATAATGTATAGTCCATAAAAGTTCCAGCTATCTCTTTGAGATTTTGCAAATGTGAGTTCCCTCTTGGTTCTTTGTCCCTATTTCTCTTCCCTTATTAATCAAAGTCCTACTTATCCTTGGGTGAACCTTTTCTTAAAAGGCCAGATAGTGGTTATTTTAGGTCCCTAGAGTTTCTGTCCCAACTGTTCTACCTTTGTAGCAGTAAGCAAACTACACACAACACACAAATAAATGGGCACAGCTCTGTTCCAATAAAGCTTTATTTACACAAAAAGGTATTAATGGGTCATAGGTTGTTCATCCTAGCATTAGAATTCGATTCAAATATAATTCTGATATGTGATCATTGAGTGCCATGTCTGAATAGATATCATACTGTATTGTAATCCTTGGATTAAGTTTCAGAATTTCAAACTGTATTGTTAGATATGAGACATTAGAGGTAGGGAAAATGGCTTAATCATTCCTCTGTCATAGTACCTGATAATTGTCTGTTTGAAAACTAAGGTGCCTTTGGCTATTTTTGAGGCGTGAAGAATAAGCATGAGGTTATCAAACCTATTTTTAAAGCCTCCAAAAATAGAGTGTGGAAAAATAATAAAGCCAATTTTCAACACTGCCTAGAAGATCACTATGTCTCGAATGAATAATGTCAGACTGATCTGTTTTCATTTTGTGAAAAAGGGGGAAAAAAACCTCTTTCTTTTTAATGTGGAAAAGATCATGTTGAACATTTGTTGTTATGGACTGAACATTTTTCTAGACATTTGGGTTTTTAAGGAGGAGGGGAGTGTAGCATATGGGGTGAGACTAGTATTGAGTAATGTCATCTAAATGTTATTTTTAAACTAGTTATGATTTTTAGAGGCTTTAATAATTCAAAAGAGAGAATACTATTAACTATATTGCTAACACCAGGTGGAGAAGCCTCAATTAAGTCCTAGAGGAAAAAGAAAAGGTATTTAATTGATGTTGGCAAAAGTATATAAAGAAGTTATGTTTCAACAGAATAAAAGCACAGGAGAATGTGACTATTTGCATAAGAAAAAGTAGACAAATACTAGATGAAAAATAATTCCTATGACCTGTATAGCAAGAACAGTTTCTATGGAAATAGAACAAAAAGGTGATTCCATCATAAACATAGAGTCTTACTCCCCACGATAATTAAAGAGGGTACAGAAGCCCATTTGACCTGCCATATTAAATACCCTTAAATATCCTTCTCTTCACAGTATTGAAATAAATCCCTGTAATAAATGTCTGTGGAACTTAAAGTAAAACCTCATGCCACAGCATGCCCTACCAAGCCCTGAAAGCTCTGGCCCTTCCAGCCTGCCTGATAAACACCTTCACCTTCATTGCTTAAAGAGCTCCAGTCTCACCAGCCTTTCAGCTGTTTAGAAAACAAGATCTCTTTACCTTCAGGCCTTTTCTTCTGATACTTCCTCTATGTGATAAGCTCTTTATCTAGATATTTGCTTCTCTTCATTCAGATCTGTGCTTAAATGTTATCTTCTTAGAAGAACTTTCCTAGACATGGGTTTAACTCCCTCCACTTCTGCTTCATCCCGCCCCCTACCTATTACCCTGTTTTCTTGTATCAGTATCTAACATTACATTAAGTTCTTTATGTAGTTGTTTCTTGCTTGAATTTCCCAATAGAATCCAAGCCCCATAAGCACCAGGAACTTTTCTCTCTTGGTCACCTCTTTTTTCCCATTGTTGGGAATTTGATTGGCATCATGTGGAACAAAACAAATATTTGTTGAGGGCATGGCTATTTATAAATCAGCCATTTGGAGAAAAAGAAAGTTCAGGCAGAGCTTCCTCCTTCCCTACAATGAAAGTGTCTGTATGGGTTGTCATATGTTGATATGAGTTTCTGAGGGACGTTAAGGAAACATAATGAACACTGAGTTTTTTAAAGATGACTTATTAGATTAAAAGTTATGGATTAGGTACCCTCTTTTTATTTCCTCCTTAGCTTTATTTATGTGTTTATTTTCTCAGTAGCCACCCATCCCCTGTCTCTCAGAGAAAATCACAGATAATCTTCTTTTATTTTGATGCTTATTTAAAATGTGGCTCAGTCAGTTAAGCTTCTGACTTTGGCTCAGGTCATGATTTTATGGTTTGTGAGTTTGAGCCCCGAGTTGGGCTCTGTGCTGACAGCTCAGAGCCTGGAGCCTGCTTTGGATTCTGTGTCTCCCTCTCTCTCTGCCCCTTCGCTGCTTGCACTCTGTCTCTCTCTCTCAAGAGTAAACATTAAAAATGAATGAATGAATGAATGAATGAATAAATAGAATGTCCAAGATTATAGTAAAAATAGACATTCTCTCAATTTAAAAAAAATGTGTGGAATTATTTTAGAATAAAACACTGAATGTTGAGTCATTTGTGACATTTCAGTTTAATATTAAAGACTTTTATTTAATATGGTAAAGGACATTCTTTTTTAATATACCATATAGCAGATATTAAACAGTAAAAAGCACAAGAACATTATGAATGCTCTGATGGAATAACTCATGATGATTCTTTATTTTTAAGTAATTTTTCTACATAGGTTTTAAGGCACATATTTCTTTACCTAGTAAATTGGAAAAGGCTTCTTTTCAGGATTAGAATACCAAGAATTCTAGCTCTCTATGGATTGCACTATTGGAAAATAACACATAGAAAAAATGTTCTCTGCACTGTTCTGCCACTGTGAATGTCAATATTCTTGGTATGCCAGAATTTGTTAAAGCTAATTTAGTCCAGACTGTATTCTGTTTGAGGTCAAGATTATATCTTCTACTTGTAGAAACTACATAGAATTCAGTAAATCTATTACTTAAATTATTTATATAAGGATATGTATTTCAAGATATTGATTGCTTAAAAATCTAATAAATGCTACTTAAATGGAATTTATATTCTATATTAAAGTAGGTATCATCCTTGCAACCTATACTACTAATAAATGTGAATATGAGTGACATAGTTCATTTCAGTATGGTAATAATTTACACTTCAGTTCTCAGTAAGTTTTCATGTAACAACCACCAAGGACATTTAAAATAATGAGAGATTCAGTGAAATTATATACTAAAAATTATTACTGAAGGGCCTGAAAATGCTTCTCATCCCCAGTCAGTGATGCATAAAGGAAATGTCTGCCTGCCTTTTACTATTTCAAAGTGGAATCTTTTAGCTAATGTGTCTGTCATCCTTTTAGGCCTTGCAACCTTCATGCATTCATTTTTTTCAAATTTTATGTGAATATAAACCACCTCTTCCGTGATACATGGTCTTAGTACCCTTTGAGTTTAGCTAGTTTTGTTTTTTTTCTTTTTTTTTTTCTTTATTTCCTTCTCTGTCTTTTTCTTCCTTTTCTTCTTTTTAATGGCAAAGGACCTTCAACGCAGCAAGCATTCCTTGATTATTTCTAGCTATCCATGCAGAATTTTTCTGGTTGCACACTGAGAAAACCCCATAATTACAAGGATATTTATGATAGCAGCACTGCTATTTCAGGGAACTACATTATAGTTCACACTAAAAATAAAAGGGCAACATATTTTGCATGCTGGTAGCTGCTTTCCCTTGATAGATGCACTTGCTTTTTCTATAGACTTAAATTTATCCTTCACCATCTGCTCTGCAAGTACTCCAGAAAATACAATATTGCATTCTGAATTCCCTTGAAAGTAAGTTACTCTTCCTCTCTATGGATTTCCTTGTAGGATTCTTAGTTTTACCTGCATACAAATGCCCCATATTTGGGGAGCTCTAGTAATCTTGCACTTCAATTTAGAGAAAACTTGGGAGAGCATCCAGGCAGTCACTCCCATAATGCTTTGGGCATGATTGAGGAGATGACAGAAGCAGTTTTGTTTTAATGATGCCTTAAAACAACAACAACAACAACAAAGTTATGTTGAAGTGGCTGTTATGTTTTGGTTTGTTTTTTAAATTCATTTATTCATTCTTTCAATTAACACTTGATTGAAATATTTTTTCTTGAAATAGTTTTGGAAAGAATTGTACTAACCCTGCTTACATAGATTAAGACACAGTGTGTGTTGTATCATTTGCAGGACACTGAAAGAACACTTTAATACCCTCTCTACCTAAGTCTTCCAGTGGTACAAACTAAAATTTTGCTCTTGGATATTCGGTCCTTTGGTTTCTTTTGGAAGTTATCTTTTAAAAACTCCTCCAAACCTTCAAGTAGCCATCTTAATTATTTTTATGTGACTAATTTCCTAAACATCAGGGTTTCAGGGCAATCATAAGGTTCTCGTCCTTGGAGAGGAGAGAGACAGGTGAATTAGGTTCTGAATACTGGGAGGACAGTGCTTTATATATAGTCTACAGTTGGTAGATATTTGTTGAATGAAAATGGGAGGGTGAATAGAAAACACTAAGATAAATCTGCCCTGTTGTAAGATACTACCCTGAGCGAGTCTTTTTTCTAGACATTCTGACTTTGCCTTTGACTCTCCAATTCAACTAAAGCCCTACTTCATTTCAGTTACAGGACTGTATCTTTTAAGAAAGAGAGATGATGCTTCACTTGCATTTGATATTGATAACTTTCCAGATTTTTCAAACTGTTATCATATGGATCTTGAGGTGAGAACACCCAAGGAATTCTTGGGTATCATTAATTAGTCCTAAAACACTCACATTCAAAAACTTCACTAGAGGTTACTTCTGAGTTTGTAGACATTTAGAAATGGTGCAGTTGAATTGGTGAAGGGCTAAAAAAGTGAAGGAGTTTGCATGTGAGCTGCTTATCTAGAGATCAGATGAAGCTGATAAAACTTCCCTGATTGTTTTTTTAAATAGTAAGGTCCCACTTGATGTTTCTGGAGTCACCTTATGTGCTATAACTCTGACTCCAGCTCTCTTCTCCATAGGCATAAAACAAGCACGTGTTCAGTGCTGGGGGCAGGGCGTACAAAAGCCCCCCACTGTGACTTTCAGACTAAAGTCACCTAAGAAAGATTCCAACATGTGACTCTGCTGGTACACCACAGAGAGAATCTTCCTTTTGCCAAGGGATTGGTTTAGTTGAAAACAATCACCATATTTGGCACTTACTATTTCCTTTTTGTTTGTTTTTGTACAGCAATTTAGAAAGGAAAAAAACAAACCAGTATTTTATTTTCATAATATTATTTTTTAGAAGGCTCTATTTAGAAACATACCGTTTTAAGGCTGAATGAGAGACCTCAGAAGTAATCTAATCTTTTTCTCATGCATATATCCTTTTACATCAAATATTAAAATGATTTATCAGCTCAAGTACTTTAAATGTCTTGGAACTTACTGTCTCATCAAACATCCCATTCCACTTTAGCAGCTTTGTGGGTAAGAAAGTTTTTTATATTGAGTTTAAATCTGTATCCCTAACCCCTCTGTAACCTGAACCGTTAGTCCTAATTTTGCTCTCTAGAAGTACAGAAAAAAATAAGCTCTCATTCACTTAATAACCTCTTGCGTATTTTAAACCATCTAGTATATACCCATAAAGGCCTTTTTAAATAATGAATCAGTCCAAGTTTCTGCAACCATTTTTTTTTTTTTTTTAGAAAGTCACAGGTTTTTCAGAAATGGAAGAAATTTTAGAAAACATCTAGTCTATTTTTTTTTTTTTTTGAAAACACATTTCTATAAAGTACTAATTCTGGAGGTGATAATAGTAAAAAAAAAAAAAAAAAAGTGCACAGTAAGATCCTGATCTGTAGTTCAGTCAACTTATACCTGTAATTCTTGAACTGGGGACTCATGTTGTTGGAATTATGAGAAGGGAGCCCCAGGATAAATCTGATGGTTCTTTTCTTTTTTTAATTTTACATTTTCCTGCATATTTTATCAAAGAAGTCTCATTTTTATATTAGAAAAAAATATATTGACATAGTAAGAATTTGAATGTTTGGCATGAAATATGGGATTCCAAATGCTTTCAAGTTTTCAAAGGGGAGCTTTTATGGACCAAAATTTATATGTTGAAGCTCTAACACTCAATGTGACTGTATTTGGAGATGGGACTTTGGGAGATAAGTAGGTTAAGATGATGCCATTAAGATGACTTTCATGGTGGGATTATTGCCCTTATTAGAAGAGACACCAAATAATTCTCTTTTCCTTTCTCTTTCCTTCTTCCCTGTTCCCCCTCTCCCATCTCTCTCCCTCCCTACCTTTACTTCTCTCTCTCTCTTTCCTTCTCTCTTTCTTTCCTGTGTCTCTTGAGAACAACCAGAAACTGACTACACTGGCACCTTGGTCTCAGACTTCAAGCTTCCAGAACTATGAGAATATAATTTCTGTTGTTTAAGCCACTCACCCTATGATATTTTTTTATAGAAGCCTGAGAAAACTAAGATTACAGCTTTGTCTAGGCCAATTGCTATCAGCCAAAGGTGATTTGACAACATCTGAAGACAGTTTGATTATCACAATTTGGGGAATGCTACTAGCATCTAGTGGGGAGAGCCACTAGAATTATAAACATCCTATAATGTGCAGGAGAGGAACCCACAACAAAGAATTACCTGGCCCTAATCTCTATTATATTGGGGTTGAGAAATGGACTTGGCTACAATAGGGGTACCTCAATGAAATGTTTGTTATTCATAATCATTTATTATTCATCTGCAAAATGCACAATATGAAATAATGCCATAGAGGAATGGTCTTTCTAAAGTAAAGGAAGCTACATGTCTTTTCTCTGCTCACCAACTCTGTAGCAATTCATAATGATCCCTAATCAAAATTTTTATTCTAATGTCAACAGAATCTTCTCCAGTTATTTTATGAAAATCAGTCATGTCCTATCTCAACTTCAAGTAACAGGGCCCTTAACATTCAGGCTGTTTCAGATACTGCTTATATTAGTCAGGATTATTCAGAGAAACAGAACCAACAGGGAGTATACATTAGGGGATTTATTTTAGGAAATTAGGTTACACAGTTATGGAGGCTGGCAAGTCTAAAATATGTAGGGTGGAGCAGGCTGGAGACCCAGGAAAGAGATGATGCTGCAGTTCCAGTCCAAAGGCCATCAAGCTGCAGAATTCCTTCTCAATGATGGGGAGATCAGGCTTTTGTTCTATTCAGACTTTCAACTGATTGGATGAGGCCCACCCACATTATGAAAGGCAGTCTGATTTACTAGAAATCTACCAATTTTAATGTAAACCTTATCTAAGCACCGTCATAAAAATGCCCAGAATAGCATGTGAGCAAATATTTGGGTACTGTGGCCCAGCCCAGTTGACACAAAAATTTAACCATCACAGTTGTTCTCTTTTAACTGCATTGTATGCCATCCAGTGTTCACTCTGGACCTCCTTTAAGGCTCATAGAAAAGGCCAGTGACGCAAGGTATGGTGGGAGCCTCTACAAAGAGTCTACTTTGCCAGGCTTTCTTCAGCCAGGAAGGTAATTGTAGTAGTTTTGCTTTAGTCCAGTTGGTGCCTGAATCCGTGTTTCACTTTGCTCTATTACTAATCTGCCTTTGTTCTCATGTTAGGAAAGGCAATAAGGCCAGCCTCTGCTCAGTAGTCCAGTCTAGGCCAAGGGTCCATCTCAGCCTGCAGGTAACCCCATAGACTCTTTTTAGTCTTGCCCTGAGATCCAGTGAACTTCCTCTAGTGAGCAGAAATTTGGGTGAGAGAGATTTATGGTTGCTGGCAGTAAAGATCATCTTTTGCTTGCACCCTCCTAGGTAATAATGCTTCATTTTATCCCCTCACAGAGGTTTTATTTGTGTTGACTAAGATGGTGTTACAATTTCCTTCAGCTTGGCTAAACTTTATATGGGTATTTTCCTGATTATTGGCCCTTGACTTCCCTTTCCATAGAGCATTTACTTCAGAAAACTTAGAATTATAAGTTTTTTCTCTGCCACTTTGAAATGTATATAAATATTCTCTCAGCCTCTGAACAGATTTATAAACCAGAAAATGTCTTTATCAGGAGACTGGGAGCCATCCCTTTGAAATATAATCATCAGGGAAGATAGTGCCCCTATTTCTCAGTCTTGATGGGAATATGGGAGCCTAACTTCCATGGCTACCAATTATTAAAACACGACATAATTAGAAAAACATTTGCAAACTCAGTGATAACTCAGTTTGCTGGACACATGCCATTGATTAACCCTCCCACTAAGGTCCTCCAAGTACCTTTCCACTAGCTCACCCAGCACTTAAAAACCTTTCTGCCTTTTGTTTCAGTGAAGTTAAGTTCAGTCTCTCTCCCCTATTGCAGTAACCTGAATAGTCTTCTTTACCTGTTTAATGCTATCTGGCACACTTTTTATTTTGGCAGTATTTTTAAAGTAACCCTCAGCTTCCTATACTGTAAGCATAAGTAATGACGATAATTTCAGGTACCACAATCCATCTGAAATCACAGAATAAACAGCTTTCTGTGGCAGGCTCGTTATACTTGCTCCCCTAAGTTTTCAATGAGAAACTGGTTGGTTACTATCTTTGAGGCATGACATTCAGGTAAAAGCAACATCTTCCCATATGTTCAGTAGTTGATAATTTTTAAACATTCTTTCCTCTGAACACTTCAAGTCACTATCCAGAAAATACTAACTTTAAAATTAATTTCAATACTTTTCAATCATTAAATACTTTTCAAATATTAAAATACAAGTAATAGTAAGGATAGAGAAAACAAAGCCAACAAAGAACAAAAGCTATATAAAAATGTTTAGAAAGGATATGAGAAGTCATTTAATCTATATTTTTCAAATTTGGAAAGATAGCCATAAAGAAATAAAAAGATACATAACTTTAGCTTATAACTTCTTGCATTAATAGTCAGTACATTTTCATTTTGACCTATTACCTACCACACTCTTTCCCTCAAAACCTGTGGTTTTAATAGTGTAAAATAAAGATCAAGAAATAATGTATTTACCGAACTGATCCTGCTTGCCCCTATTTTATCTACTTTTTCTTCCCAGCCTCCCCTTGGATTTAAAGGTTTAGTTTTGCAACTGACAATGACATTGACAATGATGTAGTTAATTAGAGATATTTTAAAGTTCATTGTTGTAAAGTTTTTATGTATAATAATGAAAAAATAGCAACTTTTGAAAAAGTAAAATAAATCTTTTGTTAAATTAATTTAATTTTTGTGTTAAGCCTACCTACTAAAGGTTTCATTTAAAATGTTCCAAAATTAAAATCAATTTATTAGAATAAATGTAAGAAGCACAGCTTGTAAGTAAAAATTGGACTATCCCCTCTGCTTGGAATTGGAAATCTTCCAAATCCAGCTTAGTAAAACTTGGTTTATTCCATGTGTAAATTAAAAAGAAAATAAAAGGTATCAAAAAAGTTTTAGGAACTTTCTAGCACCAAGGACATGACAATTATTTAAGAGTTTAAAAATCATTTAACAATACAACAATTAGAATTCCTATACCAGAGAAATTCCCTTCTAAACACTGCATATCATTTTCTCTTGAACATCATTTTCATAGCATCAAGGCTTGGGGCTGTGTAAATATTTGTTTTGCGAAGTTGCCAAAAGTTTCAGAGCATTTCACTGAGTTTTTAATTAATTTTTAAAAACAAATTTGCTTTTTCTTAAATTGCTTCTGTACTCAAGAGAGCTTCAGTAGTTTATCTCAAGATGTCTTAACTGTGTTATTTACTACTCATTTTAGTATTGGAATTCTTTTTTCTTCTGGCTAATTGGCCATTAGCACCATTAGTATTTGAATAATGTATATAAAGCACCATAGAAATCTAGAAAAATTCTGTGCGTGTTTAATCTTTAATGCAATGTGTTACTGATAAGAAAACACTTGTTTACTGCAAGACTTTTGATGGTAAGACTGTCTGTCAGAAAAGTCACTCTTGGCTTTGGTACTTGCCCCTTCCTCCTGTCTCCCTCCCTCCCACGTAATAACCCCAAAGGTGATATTACTGACTACCCTTCTTTGGTTTCAGGATTTATAAACATCATTTTCCTTTCACGGAAATGTAATCTGCCCTATAAATCACCACAAAGGCCTTCAGAATTAACAAATCTGAGGACCAAATCTATACTGAAGAGAGGTGGGCCATTATTTGGGTATGATGTGTCATCCACAGTTTTCTTTTGGTTGTTCTAACTGGGAAAATATTTGACCTTACATTTTATATCCATGGAATAGAATGAATTAACTGAGCTGTGTTCTAGTTTTGTTCAATGAACTATGTCAGAAGAGAGTTTCTGTTCTCATTCAATGTGTGGGGGACTACTTTTCATAACCCTTAAAACTGAGAAAAATCTCAAAGATATTTTCAAAACAGATGCAAAATTATCTTTGGTGCCCTATAATTAGAATGAAATTTTTAAGCTAATACTTGGATTCTAATTTATTAAAACTTTAACTGAAAAACAAAGTAAAGATTCCTCAAATACTTATGTGGTCTCTGGTATGACACTAGTTATTATGAGTAAACAGAAATTATTAAGACATGGGGCTGTTCTCAAGAAACTTGTGTTCTAGATATCCGGAGGAGATAATTTCATAAATGATGATATTTCAAAGCAATATTTGAAATCTGCTGTGGCAGGGACAAATCTTATTTGCAAAACTTAGAGAAGGTTGTGATAATTTTCAGCACATTGTGACTAGGTCTTCGGGAAATTATGGAAAACTTCAAGTAGGGTAGGTTTTGCTTTAGAGGTATTGGCAGAGATAGGATGCATTTTCAAGGACCGTGAATGATCTTATGTGGGGTCTACTTGGTCATTTGTTGAACTGTTGGACACATCTGACTTCAGGAGCTTTCTAGCCAGACTTAAGCTTCATTTTAAGAGCTTTAGTTTTAGACTAGTAACATAAGATGGTTTTGTTCTGCAGAGAATAACAAATTCTACCAACTCCACAGCCACTTCCTTTTTTTATGTGGAGGTAGATAGGAGGTTACGTGGGTGGAGGGTAAGGGGTGGGGAATTAGAGAACTATGCAAATGTGTCAAGTTTTGGAGGTGCCACTCTTAGATGTTTATTTGCCTGAGTAGGAGCTTGCCCCTCTAAAGTAGAATCAGCTATAGAGCAACAGGTAAAGGCTTTCTGCTTCCAAGAAAAATAATACTGAAATTCTTCTATTCTACTATGCTACATAGCTTTAAAGTGGGAAATAGGAAAATGATAAGTTGAAATATGAGCTGGGTAGAAAAGATGTAGTATAAATGCTTTGAGGATGCAGAGGAGAGATTGTTGGTTCTGTGGTGAGTTTTATTTATTTTTTTCCTTTCTCCAAATTTGTATTTAAATTCCAGTTAGTTAACATACACTGTAATATTCGTTTCAGGTGTAGAATTAAATGGTTCATCACCAACATACAACACCCAGTGCTCATCACAGCAAGTGCCCTCCTTAATACCCATCACCCATTAACCCATCTCCCCCACCTACCTCCCCTCCAGTAATTCTTGGTTTATTCTGTATAGTTAAGAGTCAGTCTCCTGGTTTGCCACTATCTCTCTTTTTTTAAATTATTTTGAAATAATTTTAGATTTACAGAAAATTTGCAAAAAAAATGTACACAACATTCATGTATACTCTATCCAGCTTTTCCAAATATTAATAGCTTACATAGCCAAGTACAAATGTTACAATGAGGAAAATAACATTGATACAATGTTACTAACTAAACTACAGACCTTATTAGTGGTTCACTAGTAGTTTTAGCCCATAATGTCATTTTTCTGTGCTAGGATCTAATCCAAATTCCTGCATTGCATTTAGTTGTATCCTTTTAGTATCCCCCAATCTGTAATGGTTCTTGAGTCTTCCCTTGTTTTTCATGACACTTTTATGTGTACTACTTAATTATTTTGGGGGATAATTTGGGATTATTACTAAATTTGGCATTGTCTGATGTTTTCTCATGGTTGGATTGAGGTTATACAGTTTTTTGGCAAGAATACCACAGAACTGATGTGAAATCTTTCTCAGTAAATAACGTTAGGGGTATATAATGTTGCTATAGGCTATTACTAGTGATGTTAATCATAAGCACTTAATTAAGATGGTGTCTGCCAGGTTTCTTCACTGTAGGGATACTGTTCTTCCCTTTGTAATGAATAAATATCTAGGGATATACTTTGAAAAATCCTTTTTCCTCAAAATTTGGGCACTGACTTTAGGATCCACTATTCCTAAAATGGCCAAAGTAAAAAATGAAAATAAAAAACAAAAACAAACAATAAAAACCTCAACAGATATTATGGATAATTGTGTGAACTGATTCCCCCTACCCAAAATTATAATTTTAGCTAAATGTCATATATATAGAGTCTTTGAAAAATACTGCTTTGGAAGACTCATTGCTTTCTGAATGTGCTAAATCTTAAATTATGATTTCCCATTATTTGTCCCTAGCTAGCTCTGAACTTCTCAATTTCATAGCATCCAGAATTATAGTGATTATATGTAAAAAAAAAAAAAAAAATTATTTCTGTAATATTCCTAACCTATTTTGCAAATAATTTATTTTGTTCTTTCTAACTCAATTAAAAAATATATATTGAAGTATGATTACCATACAAAACTGTACATGGTTAGTGTTTACAACTCAAAGAATTTGGAGATAAATATACACTCATGAAACCATCATCACAATCAAGGCCATGAACATATCCATCACCTCTCAAAGTTTCCTCCTCTCCCTCTTAATTTTTTTCTAATTAAAAATTATTTTTGTTGGGGGCGCCTGGGTGGCGCAGTCGGTTAAGCGTCCGACTTCAGCCAGGTCACGATCTCGCGGTCCGTGAGTTCGAGCCCCGCGTCAGGCTCTGGGCTGATGGCTCGGAGCCTGGAGCCTGTTTCCGATTCTGTGTCTCCCTCTCTCTCTGCCCCTCCCCCGTTCATGCTCTGTCTCTCTCTGTCCCAAAAATAAATAAAAAACGTTGAAAAAAAAAAATTTAAAAATTATTTTTGTTGTATGGTAAGGGAAATAACATAAAATCTACCTTCTTAGAAAAATTTTAATTATACAATATAGCATTGTTAACGTTAGGCACTATATTGCACCATAGATCTCCAAAACTTAATCATTTTACATAACTGAAGGTTTCTACCCTTTGACCAACAACTAAAAAGCCACTACACAGCAAAGAAAACAATAAGCAAAACGAAAACGTAACCTATGAAATGGGAGGAAACATTTGAAAATCATATATCTGATAGTCGGTTAATATCCAAAACATATAAAGCACTCTTACAACTCAATAACAAAGCAAAAAAATTAATCCATTTAAAGATGGGCAAAGGACCCGAATAGACATTTCTCCAAAGACATAAAAATGATCACGTGGTACATGAAAAGGTGCTCAACACCACTAGTCATTGGGAAATGCAAATTAAAACTACGATAAGATATCACCTCATACCTGTTAGGATGTTTTTTATCAAAAAGACAAGAGATAAGTATTGGTGAGGATGTGAGTTAAGGGAACTTTTAGACATTGTTGGTGAGAATATAAATTGGGGCAGCCACTATGGAAAACAGTATGAAGAATCCTCAAAAAATGAAAAATAGAACTACCATCTGATCTCACAATCTCACTTTTGGGTATATATGCAAAAGAATTGAAATCAAGATCTCAAAGAGATATCTGCCTTTCCATGTTTATTGCAGCATTATTCTCAATAGCCAAGATATGGAAACAAACTAAATGTCCATTGACAGATGAATGGATAAAGAAAATGTGGTATACACATACAATGGAATTTTATCCACACTTTAAAAAAGAAGGAAATCTTGCCATTTGTGACAACACAGATGGACCTGAAGACATTATGCTAAGTGAAATAAGTCAGACACAAGAGGACAAATACTGCATCATTCCTGTTTTATGAGAAGTCTAAAATAGTCAAACTCATGGAAGCAGAGAACAAAGTGAGGTCATGGGTGGTCTACCCAACTTATATGCGTTATTTATATTTGACCTTTTAAATGATACAATTCCAAACATTCATCTGAATTAAAAAATTTTAAATGGGATAATTACATAGGAAATAGAGCATGATCAAAATATCAGCTAATTTTCTGATATCGCTCTCTTAGAGAATATGACTTTTTCCATGGCCAAATTACTCTATCTTAACCTTGCTCACAGGTATTTGGGGTAAGACTCTAAGTGAGAGACTTGCATCTCCAGTATATAATGTGTGTGAATCTATACCAAGCAACTAAAATTTTAAAAAATGGCCATAGGATGTCCATTACGATTTGGCAACCAAGTCCTCCTTCATTTCCCTTGGAATTCTCTGAAACTAACTGTGTTGCTACTCTCCTGTCTAATGTTGTTGTTGAAATGATACACTTCAAGGGCTTATCTTCTTCATTTTAGAGGTGGTGAATAAAATCACTGGTTTCCAACTTGGCTGTCAATTAGAATCATCTAGGAAGATTTAAAAAATACTGGTACGGGGGACTTCTTTCTAACTGAAGAGAAGCAGCTATAGAGCAATCTAACACCCAACATTTTCTCTCCGAATCACGTGAAAAGACAAGTAGTGCTTTGATCACATGATAAGTCCTGTGTGTTCAAACATTCATCAGTTACACAGCAACTATTACCTGGTTGGACACATGTTCTAAGCAACCATGTTTCTTAAAACACACACCCACCCCACACACCGACACCCACACCTACACCCACCCCCCTCCCACACACACACACACGCACCTACCTGGGTGTATTACAAAGGTTAGTACATAAGTAGGAGAGTTTTTATGATTACTAAAATACCCATTTTGTGAGAAGGAAACTTTTGGAAGGTATGAATAAGAACAGAGTTTACTTCCTTCTAGTCATTTTTGTTCTTGAGATAAGATTATATACATACATACATACATACATACATGTATGTATACATATATATGTGAATATATATAGTGAAATGTATATATGTATATATAGTGATCTGCAAATTTTATGTGTGAAATACACAGAGTTTTGACAAGTAACACCCATGTAACCCACACCCTTATGAAGATGGAAAGAACATTTTATTACCACAAAAAACAGTGCCCTACCCCTGAGGCTGCCATTGTTCTGAATTTCTTTCACGATAGATCATATTTCCCTGTTCCAGAACTTCATAAAATATGGAATCATACAATATGTACTCTTTTGTGTCTATCTGCTTTTATCCAACATAAATTTGATATTTGTCTATGTTGTGGCAAATATCACTAGCTCTTCTCTTTTTATTTTTTGGTGGTACTCCGTTTTAAGAATATACCCCAATTTTTTATATCCACTTTCTGGTTGATGGATATTTAGGTTACATACAGTTTGGGGCTAGTATGAATAATGTCTTCTTGGACATTTCTATGTAAGTTAGTTCATTTGTTTGCTTTTGTTGAGACTTACTTTTCATTAGTCTTGAGAGTGGAATTTGGGGATTATATTTTAAGTATATGTTTAAGATGACAAGAAACTGCCAAACATCTTGTCCAGGGGTCTTATTTTTATATTCTTGCCACCATTGTATCAAAGTTCTAATTACTGCACATTTTTGCCAGCATATGGAATTGACAGTCATTTTAAATTTAGCTTTTCTTTTTGGTGTGTGATGGTATCACACTGTGGTTTAATTTGCATTTCCCTGATAACTAAAGATATCATGCATCTTTATGTGCTTCTTGGCTATTCATAGATCTTCTTTTGAATTGTCTATTTAATTCTTTGACCATTTTTATGTATTTTTTAATTGTTAAGTTGTAAGAGTACTTTATATATTCTTGATTCAAGTTGTTTGTCAGACATATTTTTTCTAAATGTTTTCTCTCAGTGATTTACACTTTCGTGTTCTTATTTTTTTTCTTTAGATAGTGTAAAAGTACAGAATTATTCACAATCATATAACAGGGCTCTACTTGAGCTGTCTGAAACAAAAGAAGTTGGTTTGGAGGATTTGTTGTAAGATATAAGCATGGGTGTCTCAGTTAGTTAAGTGATCAAATTTGGCTCAGTTCAAGATCTCATTAGTTCGAGCCCCACTTTGGGCTCTGTGCTGACAGCTCAGAGCCTGGACCTTGCTTCAGATTCTGTGTCTCCCTCTTGGTCTGCCCCTCCCTGCTCTTGCTCAGTCTCTCTCTCTCTCTCAAAAATGAATAAACATTAAAAATTTTTTAAAAAGAATATAATCATATATTACAAACTAAAAAAGGGGAGATACTATAAGGTCTGAGGAAAGAACTGGAAAATAGACTTTATGTTAAAAGGCAATCCTCCCTGTTTCTGCCATCATATCTCTTTTACCAGTTTTCTTTTCTGCCTCCCTCTTCCACTTTTAAGGACCATTGTGATTACCTGGTCACAACCAGAATGTCTAGGATAACATTTTTATCTTAAAATTAGCTGATTACACCCTTAAATCTATCTGCAAACCTAATTCTCTTCCATCATATAATATTTTCACAGGTTCCAGGGATTGAGGGGGGTGGACATCTTTGGGTGAGCCATTGTTCTATATACCAAAAGTTAAATGATCTTTTCTAAGGCAAGCGTACTAATAATCAAATGTCTCAAAGTATGCAGTTGATGATAATAATAGATGTATTCAGTCTTAGTGGATTTTGATATTGCCTTTACAAATTACATATACACACACACACACACACACATACAAGAAAACCAAATGGATAATAGATTCTGGGAGAATTTTGGCTAATCTTCATGGCACTTTTGAAATGTTATTCCTAGATTAACACGTTTATATCTCATAATACGTACTGATTATAAGAAGATTTAGCATCAAGTGGCAGAAAACAAAAATAACTAATGTGTCTTAAGCAAGATACAAGTTTACTTCTCTGTCTTTAAAACCTAGGCCATCTATGGCTTGGAGGTTCTTCACCAAGCATCAAAACCCTGATCGTTTAACATATTGAACCATTTTTAAATCATTATATGTTTACATTCTTTTGTTTCAACTTTTTTTTATCTTTTAAGCTTGCCCTGCTCCAAGCTACATAGTTTGCTACAAGCTAAGATACCAGCTACATTTAAAAAATCTATTTATAATTTATGCTTTCTAATAATAGTTCCAATTCAAATACACATATTTTGATTAATAGCATACTTTAAATTATTTCTGCCATCTTAGTATGGGATTTTGTTTTCTTTTTATATATTTATCAAGTGTTTTTTTGTTTTGCTTTGTTTTGTTTTTTGGTCTTTTTTTAAAAATCATGTCTTTGAGGGGCATCTGGATGGCTCAGTCAGTTAAGTGGCTGCCTTCGCCTCAGGTCATGATCTCATGGTTCATGGGTTCATGGGTTTGAGCCCCACATCAGGGTCTATGCTGTCCGCATGAAGCTCACTTCAGATCCTCTGTCCCCTTTCTCCCTGCCCCTCCCCACTTGTTCTCTCTCTCTCTCTCTCTCTCTCTTTCTCTCAAAAATAAGTAAATAAAAATTTATTTTAAAAAATGTCTCTGAATGTTTTTGTTCTTTTTTCCACTTTTTTCTCCATAGGTTTATAAGTTTACAGTCTAATTCTTTTTTTTAAGTGTATTTATTTATTTTTGAGAGAGATAGTGTGTGTGAGCAGGGGGCGGGCCAGAGAAAGGAGAGTGCTGTCAGCATGGAGCCTGATTTGGGGCTTGGTCTCAGAACCATGAGATCATGACCTGAGTCAAAATCAAGAGACAGATGCTTACCTCACTGAGCCACCCAAGCACCCCTACAGTCTAATTCTTAATATTTCTTTTTCTTTCTCATTTTCCTCCTCCTTCTCCTCTTCTCCTTTTCTTCTTCCTTCTCATCTTCTTCTTTGGGGATTTTTTAAAAATTTTTATTCATAAAGGCATCACGTTTGTGGGGTTTCTTTGTTTTGTTTTGTTTTTTTTTTCCCTAACAAGCGTTTTAAGTAGGACTTTCTTTGGGAGGAGTCAAAAATTATAGCATATTTCTACTTTCCTCTGTAATGTTCCATCTCCCAACTGCTGTTGTTGTTTCAACTTTATGTATATTATTACCCTACTAATCTCAATGTACTTTAACTGTGTTTTTTGTTTTTTGTTTTTTGTGTTTTTTTTTTTTTTTTTGTATTTTTTTCATTTCTTTGGTCTATATTCCAGGATGTTTCTACTGATTTTAAAGTTCACTATTTCACTTCCCATGGCTCTCCAGACACCTAGGTAGTAAGTCTATTAAATTTTTTCTTGTTTAATAGCCATCAGCTTCTGTGTCATAACTATTTATTTGTTTGTTTATTTTTGGTTGTTTTCACTTTGTTTCTCTGTAGAAGATATAAAGTTGATCATTTCAAAGTTCTTTTCAGGTTCTACTTTTTCAAGTTCTACTTTTTTCTGGATCCTGAGTTATAACTGTTTATTTTGCTCAGTTTGTGTTACTCTTTCATCATTTTAGTTTTCCTCTAGTACTTTGTAATTCTTGGTTGCAAGGGCGTCTTAAGGCAGCCATTCCTTTATTACACATCCAAGGAATACATAATTGTCTTAAAGATGCTGAGCCTTGGCTTGTTATGTTACAAGACTCCCAAGATAGGCTTTACATGATTCATATGCAATTAGACTTTGATTTCTTGTGGTTAATTTCTGGAGTTATTTTATCAGATACATTATATAATTCTAGAGATCCCACTTCAGTTCCTAGTTAACAAAAACTTATTCTTCTCCTCAAATTATATTATGTAATGTTATATTATATTATATTATATTAATTATATTATATTATATTATATTATATTATATTATATTATATTATATTATATTATATATTAATTCTATTATAGGTTATAGCTTTCCCTTATACTTGCTTTATAAACATCCTTAAAATAAATCATAGATTCTATTACATTGACCAGCCCTACCCCATCAGCCCTTTGATTACCTGACCTAACCCAGAATATTTCATAAATGTATTGCTTCATTTCTAGTCTATGGATAATGTTCTTTCTCTTTTTTTACTTATGGTAATTTTGGTTTGGCAGTACTTGTTCTTTCATTTATATGTATTCCAAATGACATCATGAGAGGTTTGAGCAGTTGTGAAGTTTGAAAAATTGATGAGGAAGTCTTTTTTTGCTATAATTTTAGAGAGCTTGTTTGTTGTTGTTGTTGTATTTTAAAGTTTCACCTGTTTCCTCCATTGCTCTCAGGTTGTTGTAACTTCCTTCTGTCATCACTGTGGTTAACTCAAGTGTGCCCTAGTTATGATTAATTTTAATTTATTCATAGCAAGCTAGGTGGACTTTATAAAATTATAACAGCACAAAATTTGAATTAAATATCAAGTGCGTCTTTGGTGAATAGTGAAATCAAATATTTTGTTAAATCAAGTCAAATCAAAAGATATATAAACATCTGTTTTTATAAGCCTTTCTTGATTATTGCCAAGTTCTCATCGATGCACCAAATTGCTGAGTTTGCAGGATAAGTGACCTTCAGATAAATGACATGTTTCTGCTTTATTTTCTCTTCACAGGACACTTGAGACCTGATTACCATGGATGAAAGGTCAGTGCATTTTCTACTGTAGAAAAAAAAAATGCTCGCATCTGTCCATTTTAGTTTTTATTCTAGTTATATAAAATGAAGATTGTTTTCAAATCATGTGTGTGTATGTGTGTGTATATATATGTATATATACATAATTTTATATAAATACAAAAACAATAAAATTTATTTCCAGCACTAAATTGCAGCTAAGCTCATGTAAAATACAAGTTGGCTGAAATTTCCCTGAGCTAACTCAAATATTGGCTGAGATGATAATGTGTCCTCATTTGTTCAGTACAAATTCAATCATAATGTGGCAATTTTGCCATTATAAAGCTATTTGCAAAGGCATTCAATGACTACAGGAATATTTAAGGACCAGCTCAAGCAGTTCATTTTAGTCACCTTTTTACTGAATCGACCTCAAATGATGCAAGGACCTTGAGGCCTGGTGATGAATGCTTAAGTGAGAACTGTTGAGTAATTCTGCCCTTAAAGTGAGGAAACATTACCACTTAGTGGCATGCATTTAAATCAGGGAAGGAATAGAAATAAAGAATACCTACCTTCTACTTTTCTTGCCATTTGTGAGCAATAATAGTTTACTTTTATTGCATTACTGTGTGTTAAGTTGCTTAGGATTCTTTTACAATTATAAATTAATATAAGTTGGACTTTTGAGGTGAGTAACTTATCTGGTTAAAATAATGCACAAAATGTGTTGTTTAACAGGAAGATATATGGAAGGTGAATCTCTGAGTGGATAGAAGGAGCTTTTCAATTGGTTGCCTTCACTCCTTTCCTCCTTTCTTGGCTTGTTAGTTTCTTAGGGCTGCAATAATAAATTACTACCAACTTGGTGGCTTTAAAAGACAACAGAAATCTGTTCTCTCATAGCTCAGGAAGTGAGAAGTCTAAAATCAAGGAGTCAGGATTAGTCCCCTTTGTCATAAGGGACCGTTTGCCTGTCAAACGGTTGCACTTCTGCCATTAAAAACTTGCTTTGCAGCCTCTGAGGGAGAAACTTCCCCAAGCCTCTCTCTTTGCTTCCGGTGGTGACACAGAATCCTTGCTGCTCCTTGGCTTGTAGGCACATCACTCTAATGTCTGCCTCCATCTTTGTATCGCCGCCTTCTCTGTGTCTCTGTGTGTCTTTTCTGTCTCTTATAAGGAAGGGCATTATCATTGGGTTTTGGTCTAACCCTAATCCAGTATGATTTCTTATCTTAATCTTTACCATAATTATATCTTCAAAAAACATATTTCCAAATAAGGTCATGTTCTAAGGTTCCCAGTTGACATGGATTTCAGGTGTGACCACTAAAAAACCCACTATACTTGAGATTCTTTGATTTCATTTCATTTCATTTCATTTCATTTCATTTCATTTCATTTCATTGTTACCATCAAAATCCAACAATACTGTGTGTGGGGTGTGTGTGTGTGTGTGTGTGTGTGTGAATCTAGCCACACTGTTTTAGCATAACTGCCTCCCTTGCCATAATTGATTGGCTCATTTTGAGAGCCTAACTATTATTTATGAATAATTGACACTGTTAGAGAAATTTAAAGTTGAATCAAGAACCCCCAAGTCTATTGTGAATGAAGGAGTTGTAAGTAGAAACTATGAATGATTACTATCTGACATGTGGATTAAAGTAAAGAAAAGTTGGCACACACAGATGGGAGAATGAAGCCAAGAATCAGAAGAGGACAAAATCAAGACAGGGAAGAAAGATTACTATTTTGTATAAAGTCTATTATTCTAATTCCCCCCCCTCCAAGGCCTGATAGTATCTCCTCTTTTTTAAAAAAAATTGTAACAATTAACCACCCAGAACCATCATCTTTTGTTACAGAAAGCTCTCATGGGGTTCTCTTGTGTGATCTTGAGTAAGTCTGAACTTTTACAGCATTCTTGCATAAACATGGGCAAACATCATATAGGGGAAACTATGAAATGGCCAGGTAAGAAGAAAATCAAAATGAGTGAAACTTAAAGGAAGGTGCACACTGAGAAGAGAGTATGGTCAGTCAGACATGTAGCATCTTGTTCTAGAATTCTTCTTTAGTTGGTGTTTGGGAGGTTCTCTCCTTTGGTCATATTTTGTAAAACAGGAGTTCATTCTCTGACACTTACACCTATAAGTGTGCCACAGATGGCTAGCAGAGCTCTGGAGAAATTAATACTTACTATTTGATATCACATTTAAAGAATTGAAATACTAATATTTTAGAAATATTGTGAAAATTATGTTGAATATTATTTGAATATTTGTTAATATTTTAAAACCCCTAAAATATGCAGTGTATAACAGTCATTATTATAAGTCAATTTCTATTTCACAATAGACATATTGTGAAAATTATGTTGACTATTTGTTAATATTTTAAATCCCCTAAAATATGCAGTGTATAACAATCAGTATTATATGTCCATAATTTAACAGTTAGCTAAGATATTCAATTCACATCATAAAACAGTTATTAAGCAACACATATATGCCTGCTACTCTGCAGAGTGCAAGGCCTACAGGATATAGTAAATACAAAATTGGAAATCTTAGGGAACTTGGCAGTAGACAAATTATAGAACACAAAAAAACCTTTGATTCAAAAACAATGATTAGGATTTAATGAACAATTAGTGTTCGCCTGATACTGTTCTATGCATTTGTGTTTTAATTTATTTAATCATTAAGATAGTCTGAAGAAGAAAGTGATTGTTTCTTGTTTTTAGTTTTAATTCCAGTATAGTTAACACAGTGTTATCATTAGTTTCAGGTGTACAATATAGTGATTCAACACTTCTATTCATTCCTCAGTGCACCATGATAGGTGTACTCCTAATCCCATTCACCTATTTCAAGTGATATCTTATTCCCCTTTTACTGACAAGAATACAAAGACATCGAGAGGTTAAGTGAACCTTCTCTATAACAAAATTAGGAAGGAGTGAGAGATGAACCCAAGCAATCTTTCTCTCAGCTGGAGTGTGTAACTGCTTTAATGATCTCACATATCTGATGAGGGGTGCTGGAATGATGAGCCAGCTCTGGCTGTGAGTGAAATAAGAGTTCCCAGAGAAGGTAGCATTCCAATTCAGTCTTTAGCAGCTTTATTCAGGTATAATTTATAAATAAAAATCCATACATATTTAATGTATACAATTTGATGAGTTTGGACATATGCACATACCCATGAAACCATCCCAACTTAGTCTTCAAGGAAGGAATATATCAAGATTAAAAACTTGAGTGAGTATATTTTGGAGGAAATGACAAATGGACAAAGGTACAAATAAGTGAAAAAAAAGAAAAAAGAAAAAAATGGTATATTTTGAATAAGAAAATGGGGGAGAAGATTTAAGCCAGCTAATAAGACCATTATGCACTGATTTTGAATACCAATGAAAGTATGATATATTTTAATTTTTTCCTTATATTTGTATTCCCATTGCATTCGTATCATTTCAATATTCTATATAATTATTTTTCTTTTAGTTTTGGTTTAGTTTTTACTTTTAGCTTAGCAATTCTTACTTTATCAGTTAGTTATGAAATAAACTCAAATGATAATTCATCGTTCAACACACCTGGCAATGCTTAACAAAGTGTTTTTAATGCCTAAAAATACATTCATTGTTCATATTTTAAGTACATACATTTTAATTGAACTGTATTATGTATTATCATTTTATAGTACAGACACTTTTCATAAAGTGAACACACCCATGTAAATAGTAACCAAATGATGAAATAGAACATTCCCAACGTTTCCCAAAAGTACCTTTGAGCCCTCCTCTGTCTCTGCATCCCTTTCAAAAGTTAATCATTTTCCTAATGTCTTAAACCATAGATTAGTTTTGCATTTTTTTGCACTTTGTATCATTGGAATCATACATTATGTATTCATATGTGATTTCTTTTGCTCAATATTGTGTCTATAAGATTAATTCATGGCATTGCTTCTAGTATTGATCACTTTTAACTTATGATAGTCCCTCATTTATCTCTTTTAGCACTTAAGTATATTTATTTTAACATTTCTGTCAAGCCTTTCCATAAAATTCATTTTATCATACAGAAGCACATGATTCTGTTATTAATTTGGTTAACTTAATCTAACATTAGATTTTTTTCATGTGTTTGAGAAGTTTGTGTTTCAGGGTTATTTTGGTGGAGAAGTTTTCTAGGTTTCTTCTTCCTCTTTCTTTTCCTAAGAATGGGATGGTTGTAAGGGGGCCCTTAACTTCCCCAGATCTTTAGGTCTCCAATCCAAACCCAGGTCCTCCCGTGATGTTTCAGCACTGTGACTCAGCTACAGGATTGGTGGTGTTGATCTTACAAAAATGATTGTTTTCTAGCTTTATGTAAGCACATGTGGTTGCTAAAATTTGTATTTAGGTTGCTAAATGATTTTGGTCTAAGTTAATGGCATTTTTTTCCAGGCAAGGAGGCATTTTATGAAATGAAACTTTAACCCAAAATAGATTTTTTTTAATCAAGTGAAATTAAAGCATAAATAATTCCTTGGTGCCATTTTGGTAAAGGGGATAAAGAAGATATACCAAGTAAGTAACACCTTGGGCTTCAAGTCATCCATGTTACTTTAGTGGGTAGGAAATAATCGCCACAAGGGCTAAAAGAATACACTTAAGGTACAGTACACTTTTGCATTACAGAGTCAAGAGTTTAAATGCCAAGCTCTAAGTTGAACAGCTGTTTGACCAGTTGTTGGGTAAACCTGATCAATTTTCTCCATCTCCACCACTGCAAATAATTATAAATATAGAGGACCTCCCTTTCTGAATTCACGAAGTATATGAGGCTCTGAAATGATATGTCAGCCCAAGGGAACTGACTGTCTTATTATTAAAAGATCAGAGCTGAAATACTGTAGGCAATGTGCCATCCAGGTAGAGAACCTTCCTGACTCAGTGTGTCGTTCTGAAGCTGACTTCTTCCAGAAGTTGAGCATAGCGCATGTGGTTGCTTACTATATTGGAGCTGAAGTCAGGATGTGTCCTGAATTATTAGAGTTTATTTGTTTGGCTCAATTGCTTTGAAATGAATTCTCACCCACACATTTCATGTCCATATTAGCAGTATTTTCATTTTTAGAGGATTCGTGATGAATGAGAATCACAGTAAGATTTCCCTAATGGTCTAGGATTTCTTTTATTATTATTATCACTATACTTCTAATACAGAAGCTTATTTTACACTCAGATTTTTTACTAGAAACCATTTGAAGGACTTGCAGATTTAAATTTATAAAGAGAATTTTGTGGGGTAGCAAACAACTTCAGACAGAGGGTTTAGTCTCCATGTTCTGAGTCTAGTGCCTAAAATGGTCTTTGCCACTGATTATTTTCAAAGATAAATACAATTATACAGTGGTAACAGCTGTGGAAATTAGAAAGTTTCTAAGACTGGAGAATGTCATGTAGGTTTTTGAATGTGACTTTTTTAGCATGTGACAATCTGACATAAAATATTCTAATAGACCCAAACACAAGGAGCAGACTATCATGGGGAAGAAAAGTCAGCAAACATCTTCATGTAGTCAGATGTATCCATATAGCTACACAAGAAATTCAGATACAACATATCCAAAATAAAATTTTCTTTTGTTTCAAACACACATTTTCCCTATCCTTCCCATTTCTAATGGAATTATCATTCACCATTCTCCAGGTGAAACATCAGAGTGTTGCTAGATGTTTCCCTTTCCTTTACCTCCTCCATAAACCATCTCCTGTCCATTCTAGTCTTGAAGAACTCTCAAGTTCATTTGTTTCCCCTCCATTATCACTACTGCTTTCTAAGATCAGAATCAAATCTTTTCAGGCAAATGAGCATCTCAGCCTCCTAACACACCTTCCTGTTCCAGCCTCCCCTTTTTGTATACATCGTTCACCCTGTCATCCAAAATGTTTCTAAAGCCCACAACTGATTGTGTAAACCTTCTGTGGCTTCTTTTTGCCTACAGAATGCACACTCTTCTCAGTACATGTATGATCTTTCACAGTTAGACCTGAGATGCCCCTTTCAACCACATTTCCTACATTCCTCAACATCTCTCTATGTTACATCATATCAAACTTATATAATTTCTTGACTTAGCCAGTCTTTCATATGTGTTGATGTGTCTTTTCCTTTGCTTGCATAGACCTTCTCTTTTACCATCTCAACAGACTAGCAAGTGCCTGTTCATTAAAATCACTTATCATCTACCACTTTTTACATATCTCTATTTTAATACTAATTATGCTGTATTTTAGTTGTATGTTTTGTTTTATTCCCCTGCTAGACTGGAAGCTATTTAAGAAAAGTCTTCTTCAAACTTTTATCTTCTCTTTGTTCCCACCACCCTCAGGATTCTACCACAGTCTCTGGTAAATTATAGGTATTAATATATATCTAAATGGAAAAATAATGACTCAATTTAGATATGTAGATATGTAGAAAGAGAAATAAAGCACAGATGGAGAAGATTTTTCCTATCAATTGAATTTGAATGTTGAGTGGGATGACAGTTCATTTGATTGTTGGTCAAGGGAAAATAATTTTAGGATATTTGTGATTGCCTTTAATGTAAACATATATTAGTCCTTTAAAAAATTCTTATATTTAATGAATGTAAGCAACAAAAGTTCTTAGTTTCTCTGACTTGGGATCACACATTTATAGTTATATAAACTAAGGAGACTTGAGTGACTTTTTGCAAAAGATGATTTTCTCATCTAACCCAGATTATCAATTTATTGTCTTAAGTGTAGAATTTCACTTCCTGCGTACATAGATACATTCTTGAGACCCTCTATGAATTGCCTCCTAGTTTCTACTTGATAGGTGGCTGCATTTACTGTTGTGTGACATATTTATCTCTTTTAAAAGGCTTGTACCATATTTTTTATCTTTGAGTGAAAATTGTTATATAACTATCACTTGTCCTTATCATGGGAACATCCAGCTGTGATAAAGTTTTTAAATATAATCAAGCACTCTTACCCAGAACAAAATAATATACTTCTTTGTTGTAAATAAGAGCTGTTAGCTACCATTGCTTTTATCCTACTGTGCATCTACTTATTGAACATTTCTGTTACATTGGTCTATATGTTTAGAAGTTCTATTTACTCCTCTGTGTTGACAGGCCAGTGTCATTCTGTGTTATAGTTATCTCAACAAACCACACTGTACTGCTCCACACATTTATCTAATAGCAATAGCTTCATTGATCAATAAGAAATTATAAGAGTTACACAGGAGCATGTCATATTTTTTGCCCCTTTTCTTTCTCTCATCTCCTGTTCCCTGCCTCTGGCAACCACCAATCTATCTTTGTATCTATGAACTTGTATTTTATTTTTAGATTTTGCACATAAGAGGGATCGTATGGTATTTGTCTTTCTCTGTCAGATTTATTTCACTTAGCATAATGCCCTTGAGGTCCATCCATGTTGTCACAAATGGAAAGATTTCATTCTTTTTTTATGACTGAATAATATACCATTGCATATATATACTACAATGTCTTTATCCATTCATCCACCGAGGGACACTTAGGTTGTTTCCGTATCTTGTCCATTGTAAATAATGCCACAGTGAACATGGGGGTACATATATCCTTTTGAGTTAATGTTTGCTTTTTTTTCAGGTAAGTACCTAGAAGTGGAATTGCTGGATCATATGGTAGTTCAATTTTAAGTTTTTGAGAAGCCTCCATACTGTTTTCTAATTTACATTCCCACCTATGGTGCACAAGGGTCCATTTTTCTCCAAATCCTTGCCAACACTTGTTTTCTTATCTTTTTGATGATAGCCATTCTAACAGGTGTGAGGTCATACATACCTCATTGTGGTTTTGATTTGCGTTTCTTGATGACTAATGATGTTGAGCATTTTCATGTACCTGCTGGCCATCTGTATGTCTTCTTTGGAAAAACATCTATTCAGATCCTCTGCTTATTTTTAAATCAAATTGCTTATATTTTTTTACTGTTGGGTGGTATGAATTCTTTTTTGAATTTGTATATAAGCCCCTTAACAGATATATGATTTGCAAAGATTTTTTTCCATTCAGTAGGTTGCCTTTCATTTTGTTGATGGTTTCCTTTGCTGTGCAGAGACTTTTTAGTTGTATATAGTACCACTATGTTTATTTTTTGCTTTTGTTGCTTTTGCTTTGGGTGGCATATTAAAAAAATCATTGCCAAGACCTATGTCAGAGAGTTTATAGCCTATGTTTTGTTTTTGTTTTTGTTTTTGTTTTCCCCTGGGAGCTTTATGGATTCAGTTCTTTACTAGAATTTGAGTTTATTTTTGTGTATGGGTGTAATAAAGAGGTCCAGTTTCATTCTTTTGCATGTGGCTGTTTAGTGTGTTTTTTTTTGTTTTGTTTTGTTTAATAGCATTTATTGAAGAAAATGTCTTTTCCCCATTGTATATTCTTGGTTCCTTCATTGCAAATTAATTGATCATATATGCACGGGTCAATTCTGTTCAATTGATCTATGTGTCTGTTTCTATGCCAATATCATATTGTTTTAATTACTAAAGCTTTGTATTAAAATTTGAAATCAGGGAGCATCATTGGATATTTTACATCTAAGACAACCCATGGTAAATTACTGCCACTCAGTTGGATAAGGTTGCAAAGAAGATACTAAAAAATAATTGTTATCATACCTCCATCTCTTAAGCTTGCTATGTCTCTAAAGAATTCATGAATGAAATTGCCCAATAAATTAAGAGGCTAATATTCTGTACATTTAAATAAATGTGCTCAACTATATTTAGTTTTGCCCTCTTGTGTTAGAAAAGACCTTGAGGTCGACAAGCAAAGTTGGGAAACGATAAGTTCCAATATCATAGTAAAAAGATAAATACACCCTGCTCTATTCCTAACCTATGCAATTAACTCTGTAGTAGGATTTAAATGTCTACATGATATTCATCTTTATCATTATTTTTTAAAATGCACTGAGAGGGTAGAATTTCTAGAATCTAGCCCTGAGCTATAGATCTCTTAATTTTATTCATCTCATAATGTGCTTTTTAACTAAATAAATCATCAAAATTAATGAGAAGCTTTATAATTTCATGTTTATGAACAGAATTCTGATTTTCAAAGTTAAATTCTCTAGTCATTTGATTTTTTTTCTTAATTAGTGTCAAGCAATAAAGTGGTAAGATACAAATTGAAACATAAATGTTGGGATTTTCACTTTTTATTACAATATAAACTCATCTTTTATGTATTTATGCTTGAATTATATTGATATGCAGTGTTTCTAGCTATATGATTATTCTTATGTTATTTGTGGGATGCATATTTGTATTATGACCTGTACTCATCTATAGTCAAATTTTCTTTCCACTTCAGATGAATATTATATGGCTGGCTTAGTAACATGTGTGCTCGTGTATGTCTGTGTGCACACTTTTATATGTATTTCATGTAAATTTAACAATCTATTGGTTTTTAATTTTAATTAGTTAGTGTTTAAATTTTGAACTGGAAACACTAAATCTGGGTAGCAAACAATTCAACTAAATGTTTACTTGATTTTCCCCAAACTAAAGAATCTGCTCTTAGGAAATTAATCATTGAGAGGCTTGATGAAATGGGACAAGACAGTATGTTCAGCCTGACTCTCTGTCCAGAAAAGTGGACAGAAAGATTGTCATGACAAAGTTATTTTATTTCTAGTTTGTATGTTGCTGGAATAGTCAGTCAAGGAGAAATACTATGTGCATGGAAGGCAAATCTTTCCCTCTTAAGTTCATCTCACCTGTACCATGGAGAAGAGGTCATAGTACCTTAATGGATGGGCTTCTCCTCTTTCCACCCATTGATTAGCAGATGTAAGTAGGAAGAAAAGTGAGGACCATACAATTCATTTCTCTCATTGCCAACAACGTATAGAGCAACACTGACCTTTTAGAGGACAGAATTGAGTAAATTCAAGATACTCAGTTTTTAAAATATTTAACTCAATTTGTCTTGGTGGATTATTTTTTAATTAAATCAAAGTAGATGATAAAGAAATGTAAAGGTATCCTTCTGACAGAATGAATTCACAAAGTGAAATATTCACTTGGAAAATTGAAAGCCAAATCTTCCCCCATTATGATTACATTTTTTAAAGTTAAAAGATAATTTTGCAATTAAAACAAATTTTGAGACTCATAATTTCAAAAGTATCATTTTTGAATCTCTTTTATAAATTCCCATTTCTAAAAGCAAAGCAATAGACTTCAACAATTTAAAATTTCACAACTATTCAGATTATACTCCCTACAACAAACTGACTTTGCTATCTTCTGATTTGAATTTCAAATTTAAACTTAAACTTTACCTTAGCTTTGCATATTACATCTTTTTATATTCTCACAATCATTCTATCGTTTTGGAATAATTTTGTCTTTAAACAGTAATAAACACTCTGACTCCATTTTTTTGACTGATGACAGCTTTTAAACATTATCTTATTCTCTGTTCCCCTTCTGATCCACATATGAGCAAGCAGATTAGAAAGCTAGGGTAGTCTCCTTTGGTATTAGCAGCAAGTTCAAACAGCTTGTGTTAACCTTCAGCCAGGTCTCGTCCCTTAACTGCCATAAAAAGCCAAGCCATTTACAGATAAGCTTGGGAAATCTGCACTGCTCTCCTCAGAAAACATTGTTTGTGAGTAATAAACCTTTTTCATACACTCTTAGTACATGTGTGGCATCATCAGTCTTGACATCTGAACCAAGATTTAGATAAGCATCCATTCTGCTGCTTCAAGGTGACATTAAACAATCCATCTTTATACTATCAGATCCCTGTGTGCCCAATGCTAGGTTTGTGATAAATTATTGCTAAATGGTAAAAGATTCTTTTTTCCTTACTCTAGAGCATATAATTTTAGTCAAATAGAGAATTCATTATTTAATTAATGCACACTTTATTGAGAGGAGAAGTGTTATATGTGTTTGCAATTACATAGCCCCAAATATGAATATTTTTAAAATTTTATTTTATTATGGTAAGAACATTTAACAGGGGATCTACTCTCTTACCATATTTTTATATATACAATATATTATTGTTAACTAAGAAACAGTATTTTACAGGAGATCTCTAGAACTCATTTATCTTGCTTAACTGAAACTCTATGCCCATGAATTAGTAACTCCCCATTTCTCCCTTGCCCCCAGCCTCTGGCAGCCACCATTCCATTCTGATTCTGTAACTTTTATTGTTTTAGATAATTTACATGAGTGGAATTACACGGTATGGTCTTTCTGTTATTGGCTTATTTCACATAGCACAATGTCTCTGAGGTTCATTCATATGTGCATGTTGGAGAACCTTCTTTTAAAAAACTGATTAGTTCCTATTGTATGTATATACCACATTTTCTTTAATCCATTTAGGTTGTTTCCACATCATGGCTATTATGCATAGTGCTTCAATGAACATGGAGGTGCTTAATATAGCTTTGAGATCCTGATTTCACTTCTTTTGGATAAATACCCTGAAGTAGGATTGCTGGACCATATGGTAGTTCTATTTTTAATTTTTTTTGAAGGAAATTCATACTGTTTTCGATAGTGACAGCACTATTTTACATTCCCACCAACAATGTGCAAGGGTTTCAATATATCCATATCCTTGCTCCTTGCCAACACTTGTCTTTAGTTTAGTTTAGTTGTTTAGATTAGTTTAGTTTAGTTTAGTTTAGTTTAGTTTTTTATAATATCCTTCCTATTAGGTGTGAAGGGTTCATCTCACTGCGGTATAGATTTCCTTGATGATCAGTGATGTTAGGCAAACTTCCATTTTTAATTGGGATATCAGGGAGTTGTTTTTTTTTTTTTATATTGCATTGTATAAGTTTCTTATATATTTTGGAGGTTAACCCTTATCACATATATGGCTCACAAATATTTTTTCCACAGGTTTCTTTCTCACTCTCTTGAATTTTACCTTTGTTCTGCAGCTTTTTAGGTTGATATAGCCCTATTTGTTTACTTTGTTTTTGTTGCCTGTACTTAGTGTCATATTTATGAAATCATTGCCAAGACCAATGTCATGAAGCCTTTCCCCTATGTTTTCTGGGAGTTTTATAGTTTCAAGTCTTTTGTTTAATTTTTAACCCATTTTGATTTGATTTTTGTGTATGGTATGACATAAGGGCCCAATTTCATTCTTGCATGTTGATATCCATTTTCCCAACACTGTTTGTTGGAGAGACTATCATTTCCTCATTGTGTATTTATGGCAATGAATGTGAATATTTATATACCTAGCCTTAGTTTTGGTTTTGGAAATATTTTAACTCTAGCATTCTTATCTATCAGATGGAGATGATAACATACCCCTTAAGAGTTCCTGGGAGGATTGAGTGGTTTACTAGAAGTATATCACCCAGGGCAAGATTGAACATATAGACAACACAAATGTTATTTTGCTTCCCCACTGTTTCCTGCTAGCTATAAAAGATGTGTAAGATGTGATGTTTAACTTTACTTAGAGATAACATATGCAATTATAAAATAAACATAATAACAAAATTCATACATATATGAAAATATGTGCTAAATTGTGCTAAACCTTTTTATACACAGTGGTAGAGATGTGATTCAGAACCCACCCTCTTATCATGTCAGCCAAACAAACAATTTCCCCAGTATACCAAATCATTTATTAAGCACGTTTGTCATACCAGACCCTGAATTAAGTGGTTTATATTCATTTTGTAATTTAATACTTACAACTTCTGTGAAGTGATAATGATGATAATCCTAATGATAGTATCATTCACTAATATGTGTGTTAGGGAATGTTCTGAGTATTTTACATATGTAATTGAATCCTCATATTTTTATGAGGTAGATGATGTTACTTTTCTCACTTTATTGATGAGGAAACTGAGACAGAGTCAAATTACTTTTCAACGGTGATGTGGATAGTAACTACCCAATGGAAGCAGGTTTGGACCTATGTTTTGGGTTAACTCTTAATGCCTATAGATATGATTACTAGGCTCTATTACAAGAAAATAATTCAGAGATTGATTTGGCTCATTTTATGAATCACTTAAAGAATTTAAATTCCAGCAAGTATTTCAATAAAATGAAACTAGACTTGGTACAAGACATATGTGAAAAAAAAGGGTATATTGGCTATCTTATCACTTACGTATGTCTTTGTGGGAAGGGCTATCCTTTATACAGTAGGAAAATATGGCTGCTGCTGTGGTATTAGGCCTCTGCTAAGGTCTTCCAACTTTGAAATTTTTGCCAGAAAAAAGCAAAACCTGTGAGGACAGAGAAGTTTGAAAATGTAAATCCCCTCAGAGGGAGAAAACATCCATATGTAGAATATAAATGGTCATTCTAAACCTCTTCTCCCAGCTGCTGTTGGAAGCCTCAGGCAGGACTCAGGTTCCTTCTTAGGAGTGGGAAGGAAATCCCTTGAGATGTACAAAGCAGTGAGGATGGTAAGGTCAGTGAAACTCAAGGAAAATGTAACAGGGTTATTTGGTTATTTGGTTATTGTTGAACTTACATGTCTGTTTTATTTTATAAATCATTCACAAATCTGTGCCTTTTAAAAAACTAATAAAGGAAAAAAGTGTACCCTTTATTTAGCATGAATCTAAACATATTTTATAATGTTTATTCGGTATAAACCAGTATTAAATTTCTTCAAGTTCCACAAACCATTTCTTTTAAGACTTTTTATATTGCTTTCTTTCTGTAAGCCTCCCCATCCTTCCACCTAGAAAGAAACAGCATTATCTTCTACCTCCTTTACATTTTGCTGGAATATACTGAGTTTTCCTTCATATCTCTGTTATCTGCTGAAAATAACAAGAATGTTATTTCTTTTTTTCTCTTACTTGTCCTTCAAAGATATAAGAAAAGTTAGCTGTGGTTCTTCTTACTTGATTAATTGGAGCAGTGACATCAATTCACTCAAAATGACACCTGCTGCATCAAAAATGATGCCACTAGTGGGAAAAGAGTGACTCTGTCCCTTACCACCATATTCCCCATCACTGACATTGCCACATAAATCTAACCCTTTGCTCCAAATGCCATTTGTTTCAACACTGTGGTGCCAACAGTAGCTTCTTTGCCTGCTTTTTTAGTTATTTCTCCCATTAGTCTTCAGGCAAAACAATTAAATAACACAGTCTAGGTTATTATGTTACTTTATAGTTGTTAATTTAGTCCATTATTTTGAAAGTAGTTCTAAAAAATGTGACAGTCTGAAGTATTGAAAATGTATGAATTCCTACAAAAAATTATAGTTCAGCTTATTTCAGTCCTTTGTTATAGAAATTCTTTTTCGTTGTTATTGTTGTTTTGTTTGTTTGTTTTTTAGTTTCAAGTTTTTATTTAAATTCCAGTTGGGTAACATATAGTGTAATATTAGTTTCAGGAGCATAGAAATTCTTTATTAGAGGTAGAGATAATCCTAAGTCATAAGATATCTTTACATGACAAATGAATGCATCATTAGAAATTTGGAAACTTTAGCCTTTTAAAAAGCCATAAAGATCACATTTCTGGCATATGGCAAATGATATAAAAATGAAGAAATAATTTGGAAGCAAATAATTTTTGATGTGTATTCAAAACTGTCCTGCTTGTGGAGGATGTAAAACAATTATAAAATCTAGTTTTCAACAGTTAGTCCACTATTATTTTATGTAAAATTACTTGTAGTCACTATAGATGATTTTTATATGGTACACTTATCTTAGCTCCATTTTTAAATTTGTACAACTTAATATATTCCTTTATATTGACACTACACTGCCATTTTATTTACATTTTCTTATGATTCTTAATTATAGTATATCCACTTTAATATAAAGTAAATACCTGATCTTAGGGTTTTAGAAAAAAAGATGACACATAGAAGATTATTGTAGTGACCTACCACTACCATATGTGACTTCTGGGTCCGTTTGGCAGTTTATGGCACATCTTCCCACATACAAGTTATTTTTTTCATTTTATATGAATGAGAAAAAAGTACACAGATGTGTATCTAGTCAGAAAAAGAATTTATAATCCACAGATTATAAAAGCAGAATTGAAATTAAGATTCCCTATAGATTACAGATGCAGATTTCTTTTTCGGGTGATGACTAGACACAAAAAGATGTCGGCAAAAGCAAGATTATGCCAGGATTCTTTTCTAGAGACAATTCTTGATAGTTTTTTTTTTTCTCATTTTTGTCTCCTTATCTAGTTTTTAATTTATATTTTAAACATCTCATTATTTAGTTTTTAAATAAGGCCTACTCTACTAGTCAGCTTTGCCTCCTTCAAAATTAAAGCTGAACAGTTTGCCAATTTTATTTTGGCATCATAGTAAGACCTTTCAACTGAATTTCATCCTTATTCTGGAATATTCAGAGCTCACTTGAAGAATTTGGGTAAAGACATTTTTCACAGAATAATTCTGTAAATAATGTTGCTGTGTGCTGTGTGATTTTAATATTCTAGAATATAAATTAGACTTCAGAGGACTCACTTGAATGTTTGGTAATGTGAATTTACATTTTTCTTTCACAGAGATTGATAACCATATCAGTATCATAAAACCATGTGAGAGGTAATAACATCATTTAGCCAGAGGTGCCAATCTTTTTACATTTTACACGTATTTTGCATCTCATTATGAGATAGACAGGTTTTAGTTGTAAGTTGTGACAACCATCATGTTTGTCTCCACAATATGTTAGGATTTCCAAAAAATAGTGCTTTCAAGCAGGCTGATTATCATTTATTTTGATAAATGTACATAGATTACAGACAGCCAGAAGTGAGAGCTATACATTTCAGATATAGTGGCTGGATTTGCCTCTTGACAACACAGATTATGTTTGTCAAAGAAGACTAAACATTTTAATAAATTGATGCTTGAACCTCCCTCTTAAATTTTCTGTGAAGAAAACTGAAAATTTTGGTGCCTAAAGAGGCAAATGATGATGGTAGTCTCTCCTGTTCAAACAGGACAGTATGTCAAATAGGGTATAATCCAACAGGTTTTGGTTCTTTTGAGAGGACTAAGGCACATTAGAGTGGATAAAGGACACACATAATCACAAGCCCAATTTATCTCTTTACTGATGGCAAGAAGTACTCAACAGACCGTTTTGCTTTTTAAATAAAAACACAGCAGTGGCCAAGGTCCTTGATGACTTCATTGGGAATCATTCCATACCAGGCATGCAACTTTTCATACCGTTACATCCCACTGTAGACACTGCATCTAAATCTGTCCTAGAGCCCCAGGAACTAGTACTCACTAGTTCCACATGCCACTAGCCTAAATGTTGTGTCAATTGATCTTTACTGCTTCCATTTTCCAATTTCAGGTTCATTTATTCAGTATTTATTAACTCATTCCCTAGGCTAGGAACATCTTTGGAGGAGAAACAACAATGAACGTGTAAATCCTTAAACTATTATATAGGAAGAGCAAAAATGATAGTACCAGGTGTGCAAATGACAAACCCAAGAGCGGGGGAATTTAAAGGACTTGCTCAAAAATTACAAAGAATGGAAACACAAATTTAAATCGTATTTATTTTCATTAAGGAACAGTTATTCTTTACACAAGGACATACCCAGAAAAACTTCATTGTGACCCTGAAAAAGTTTTATAACTGGTCAAATCTTCAGTTTATGGCATTCATTTTGCAATTTTTTTATGTGAACAAATTTCAGAAACATAGTGACTAAAAGGGGAGAGCACTTTAATTTCACACCATTATCTTATGATTTCCTCAAAGAAAAACAATGCTGTGTTAACTAAGGATAATGTAAAATTGTAAATAATAGATGAAGGTAATGGTTTTAGAGGATTGTGAATTCTTTGAATCCCCCTGCATCTCAGGAGTAAGCCTAAACTCTAAGGCAATTGAATAAAATTAATTTAGAGCACTCATATTTTAATAGAATAATGTTAGGGTTTCATGAGTTTTCATTGTGGGTTACTCATAATGTCATCTAATTGGCACAAGTTTGAAAAATAACAAATTTTATTAAGTAAATATGTAAAATTGATGAATGAGTCATTGAACTATTTCCAAAGACTTTTCCTTGAAGGCATATTAATCTTCAGTATACATTCCCATTAATGGTGTAATTATTTACACTGTCAATTGTTAACATATCAAGGAACATAAAATGATTACATTGCTACTATGGATGAATTGCAATTTACAAAAACTCTTCTCAAGGGCTTTAATGGTATTAACATTTTCCAGTTTTTATTCTCATGAACCAATGTATGTTTTTTTTTTCAATATGATATTGTCAAATTGGTTTCCATACAACACCCAGTGCTCATCCCAAAAAGTGCCCTCCTCAATAACCATCACCCATCCTTCCCTCCCTCCCACCCCATATCAACCCTCAGTTTGTTCTCAGTTTTTAACAGTCTCTTATGCTTTGGCTCTCTCCCACTCTAACCTTTTTTTTTTTTCCTTCCCCTCCCCCATGGGTTTCTGTTAAGTTTCTCAGGATCCACATAAGAGTGAAACCATATGGTATTTGTCTTTCTCTGTATGGCTTATTTCACTTAGCATCACACTCTCCAGTTCCATCCACGTTGCTACAAAAAGCCATATTTCATTCTTTCTCATTGCCACGTAGTATTCCATTGTGTATATAAACCACAATTTCTTTATCCATTCATCAGTTGATGGACATTTAGGCTCTATAAAGAGCTCACCAAACTCCACACCCGAAAAACAAATAACCCAGTGAAGAAATGGGCAGAAAACATGAATAGACACTTCTCTAAAGAAGACATCCGGATGGCCAACAGGCACATGAAAAGATGTTCAATGTCACTCCTTATCAGGGAAATACAAATCAAAACCACACTCAGATATCACCTCACGCCAGTCAGAGTGGCCAAAATGAACAAATCAGGAGACTATAGATGCTGGAGAGTATGTGGAGAAACGGGAACCCTCTTGCACTGTTGGTGGGAATGCAAATTGGTGCAGCCGCTCTGGAAAGCCGCTCAGAAAATTAAAAATAGACCTATCCTATGACCCAGCAATAGCACTGCTAGGAATTTACCCAAGGGATACAGGAGTACTGATGCATAGGGGCACTTGTACCCCAATGTTTATAGCAGCACTCTCAACAATAGCCAAATTATGGAACCAATGTATGTTAATGCACTCTGGTGAATGGTTCTTGCAGAAGTCCTGTTGAGAATTGACCTAGGCTAATTTGAGCAGTCTGGGTTATCTGGTTCTTCTTTATAGATACTGGTATCTTCTCATGATTTGAAATAGAATGCCTTGTCCACAGTATAAAAAATGAAATTATGTCTCAGGCTGAATTCTACACACATATAAAAATTTACTAGCAAATTACTAGAAATTTTACTAAAAAATTTCTTATACATTTGCTAATTTTCCAACTTTAAAGAATTTTAGGCTATTGGAACTGCCATATTTGTATGCCTTCTTTGTGTCTCTATAATATTTCTGAAAAATCCTCCTATATTAAACACTTCTAATTTCCCTCAATAAAATCATTTTTAACATCTTTATGCTAGTTAACTAACCATTCTGTTATTCAGTTTTTTTTTTGTTTTTTTTTTTTATGGTTCATGTTTGTTTTGACTGGCCATGGACTTCTAATTGTGTTCTTTAAACTACTTTTTACCCTTGAAGTGTATATTTTTTTTAGTAGATTACCTCAAATGTTAATTAACAATCACTAGGGCATCCATTCAAGCGTATTCATACATAAAGGCACACACATATACACATCCTATAATGTCAATACTTAAACTACAGGTAACATAAAACACTCCGGGAAGAAGTATTTTTTTATTTTTTATTTTATTTTAAAAATGTCTATTTATTTATTTTGAGAGAGAGAGTGTGCGTGAGGAGGGGAGGGGCAAAAAGAGAGGGAGAGAAAGAATCTCAAACAGGTGTCATACTCAGTACAGAGCCTGACACTCTGTTTATACATCCCTCTTCCCCAAATTCAAGTCCTAAAACCCATTAATATTTTTTGTTGTCTCCAGAGTTTTATCTTTTCCAGAATGTCATACAGTTGAAATCACACAGTATGTAGCCTCTTCAGATTGGCTCTTTTCACTTAGTAATGTACATTTACATTTTCTCCATGTCTTTTCATGGTTTGATAGCTCAAATGTTTTCAACGATGAATAATATTACATTGTTTAGATGTACCACAATTTATTAATCCATTCATTTACTGAAGGACATCATGAGTGATTCTAAGTTTGAGCAATTATGAATAAAGCTGTTATAAAGGCTGTGGGCAGATTTTGGTATGGATATAATTTAAAACTACTTTGGTAACTACCAAAGAGTGTGATTGCTGGGTTGTATGGTATGAGTAAGTTTGATGTTGTAAGAAACTTTCCATTTATCTTACACAGTAGCTGTGACAGTTTTTCATTCCCACTAGCAATGTAACAGAGTTCCTGTTGCTCTACATCCTTACCAGCATTTGATGTGTTCTGTGTTCCAGATTTTGGAGATCCCAGTAGGTATGTAGTGGTAACTCATTGTTATCTTAATTTGCGTTTTCTGGATGATATGATGTATTGCATCTTTTAATATATGTTTGTTTGCCATAGGTGATGTGTGTGTTAAGGTCTTTGGACAATTTTTACTTTGTTTTCTTATTCTGCATAACATTTCTCTGTATATTTTGGATAAATCATTTTATCAGATGTGTCTTTTGCAAATATTTTTTCCACATTGTGATTCGTGTTCTCATTCTCTTGATACTATCTTTTTTGGAGCAGAAGTATTTATTTTTATTTATTTATCTTTTAACGCTTATTCATTTTTTGATAGAGAGACAGAGCATGAGTGGGGGAGGGGCAGACAGAGACGGAGACACAGAATCTGAAGCAAGCTCCAGGCTCTGAACTGACAGCACAGAGCCTGACACAGGGCTTGAACTCACAGACCATGAGATCACATCCTGAGCTGAAGTCGGATGCTTAACCGACTGAGCCACCCAGGCGTCTCAGAAGTATTTAATTTAATGAAGTTCAGTTTATCAGTTATTTAAGGGGTCATTTCTTTGTGTTGTATCTAAAAAGTCATCACCAAACCCAAGGTCATCTTGGTTTTCTGCTATGTTATCTTTAGTTTATAGTTTTGCATTTTACGTTTAGGTCTGTGATCCATTTTGAGTTAATTTTTGTGAAGGGTATAAAGTCTGTTTCTAGATTTATTTTTACATGTGAATGTCTAGTTGTTCCATCATTTTTTTGTTGAAAAGACTGCCTTTGCTCCATTTTATTGTTTTGCTCCTTGTCAAAGATGAGTTCACTATACTTATGGAGAACTATTTCTAGGCTCTCTGTTCCATTGATCTATTTGTCTATTCTTTCATTTTATGCTATTTGTTCAATACCACAGTCTTTTACTGTAGTTTTATAGTGAATCTTGAAGTTAGATAGCATTAGCCTTCCAACTTTGTTCTTTTTGTTCTATATTGTTAGGTATTTTGGGGCCCTTGCCTCTTTCTGTGAACTTTAGAATACGTTTTTCTTTTTTTTTTTTTTTTTTCACTTTTATTTATTTTTGAGAGAGAGAGAGAGAGAGACACTATGAGCGGGGAAGGGGCAGATAGAGAGGGAGACACAGAATCTGAAGCAGACTCCAGGCTCTGAGCTGTCAGCACAGAGCCTGACGTGGGGTTCAAACTCACAAACTGTGAGATCATGACCTGAGCTGAAGTCAGATGCTTAACTGACTGAGTCACCCAGGCGACCCTAGAATCAGTTTCTCAATATCAATAAAATAAGCTGCTAGAATTTTGATTGGAATTGCAGTGAATCTGTAGATAAAATTGGGGAGAATTGACATATTGACAATAATGAGTCCTCCTATGTATGAAATGGAATATCTTTATTTAGTGTTTTTTTTTTTCATTTTGTTCATTAGAGTTTTATGGTTTTTCTCATATTGGTTTTGTGCATATTTTGTTAGATTTCTATGTAATTATTTTGTTTTCTGGGGGTGTACTAATGTAAAAGTTTTTTATTTCAAATTCCATTTATTCACTATTAGTATATAGGAAAGTGGTTGACTTTTGTATATTTACCTTATATTCTACAACCTTGCTATAATTGCTGATTAGTTCTAGGAGTTCTTCTGTTGATTCTGTCAGATATAAAAGCATATCTACTGCAAAAAAAGGCAGTTTTGTGTCTTTATTCCCAATCTATAAAATTTTATTTCCTTTCCTACCGTATTGCATTACAAGAATTTTGAGTACAGTGTTGAAAATGAGTGGTGACACGGGACATCCTTGCCTTGCACCTGATCTTAGTGGAAACACTTCAAGTTTCTCATCATTAAAATATGATGTTAGTTGTAGACAGTCTTTATCAAGTTGAGACAGTTCTCCCTCTATTCCTAGTTTAGTGAAAGATTTTAACATAAATCGGTGTTGGATTTTGTCAAATGCTTTATCTGCCTATTGATATAATCATGTGGTTTTTTTGTTTTGTTTTGTTTTGTCTGTTGCTGTGGTGGATTATATTAACTTATTTTCAAATAATGAACCAGCCTTGCATATCTCGGATAAATCCTACTTGGTCATGATGTATAATTATTTTTATATTTCTTTTTATTTGGTTTGCTAATATTTTCTTGAGGAATTTTGTACCTGAGTTCACAAGAGTTTGCTGTGTAGTTTTCTTTTCTTGTAATGTCTTCATCTGTTTTTGATATCAGGATTATGCTAGCCTTGATGATTTAAGAACTATTCCTTCTCTTTATGTCTTTTGAAGAGATTGTAGGCAGTTGGTATAATTTTTTCTTTAAATGTTTGGTAGAATTCACCAGTGAATTCATCTGTGCTTCCTGTACTTTATTTTTTGGAAGGTATGTTCAGCTTTTTACTGCTTGTTAAAATGGAGTGGCAATGTCAAGCTCCTTGTGTATGGATTGGAAACTGGAAGTCATAAATTTGGTTTTAATGTTGATAATTTTTTTTGGTTTTGATTGATATTTGAATGACTATGAAACTAATTTAGACTGGATATTCCAGCTTAATGTTATCTTGGGTTTTGTGCTATTTCTGGAAATAAGTCCTTTTTCTCTAAATTCCCAATAATTGGTGCCTAGGTGATATTTGCATAACTGTTTAGCTGTCCATCTTCCTAAACGTAAATAGTTGTTCAGCTGTATATGTAGAATCCAACATTTGTTTTTACTGAAAGAACAAAATTAGCCCACTAAAGAATCACTCTTAGACAGAAAAATAACAGTTATAGAATTTTTGTGTACTTAAGTAGTATTGAGTTGTAGACATCATTAGATAACCTCACTTGCCTTGGATATACAGGGAGGGAAGATCTGTACTTGACTATATCCATAAGAAAATATCATGCATGAAAATTATGCCTAGTGTATAATTCTTGTGCAATGTATGTATGGGCATTTTTTCCAATTGAAGAAGATGTGGAAATATCATTTCCTATATATGTTCATGTTCATTTTAGCCCATCCAGTTCCTCTTTTCTGTAAATCATCTATCCAGCTAGGAAACAAATGTTTACATAGGCCTCACACCATCAAAATCAAGATGATTATAAAATTTCCAACTATCTTTTCATCTCTCCTGATGATGAGCAGAGAAAAAAAGAACAGCTTCTAATGCACAATCCCTATTTTAACTTACAATCTGTGTAATTATAGATGACTGAGTGAAAAAAAAAAGTACTAAATGGAAGTTGAATTCTTGGCCCAAATCCTGTGAATCATTGTTTATACCCTCTAAGAGGAGTGGTTCCAAAAGAACTTTATACACAATATTTTAAAAAATATTTTTGTTTAAATCCAAGTTAGTTAACAGTGTAGTCTTGGCTTCAGGAGTACAATCCAGTGATTCATCACTTACATATAATACCCAGTGCTCATCCCAATAAGTGCCCTCCTTAATGCCCATCATCCATTTAGCCCATCCCCCCAACTAACACCCCTCCAGCAACCCTCAGTTTGTTCTCTGTCATAAGAGTCTCTTATGGTTTATCTTCCTCTCTGTTTTTGCCTTATTTTTGCTTCCCTTCCCCTATGTTCATCTGTTTTGTTTCTTAAATTACACTTTGAGTGAAATCATATGATATATGTAATATACTCATTCCATCGTGTTGTTGCAAATGGCAAGATTTCATTCTTTTTAATTACTGAGTAATATTCCATTGTGTATATATACCACATCGTCTTTATCTATTTGCCCGTCAGTAAACATTTGGGCTCTTTCCATAATTTGGCTATTGTCAATAGTGCTGCTATAAACATTAGGGTGCATGTGCCCGTTCAAATAAACATATTTTATTCCCAATATTTAAAGTCAAGAACAGCACTTAGGTATTTCTAATGTTTTCTAAAAAAATCACCATAACTTTCACTAGAAACAATTATAGCTTCTTCCTCACCCTAAAGGGATGTTACTGAATGTAGTAAGTATTTCAATTCTCTGTTTGAGACACAATGTAAATTTCTATTTATGACTTTACAATTATCATTAGTTGAGACTGTCTCATTAGCTGTCTTCAAAGATGTGGCTATTGCAAAGGCAATGATTCATGCTCAGTTATGAAGCTCAAACACAGTTCATTTATGCCTAAAATATTTCTTTGCTGAACAGAGGCTGATGTATTGGGCCACTTGTTGGGCAATAATAATCAAATAAAAAATAACTGAAGGGAGGAGTTTTGTTCGTTTGCTTTGCCTTAATTGTTTTAAATACTTTTTCTCTCATAGAGAAGCCCCTCTGTTGTCTTTACCTTGCAATCATCTTCTTCAGGATTACCATAAAACAAACCCTAATATATTATTGACTACCAGTCTCCTTTTTTGATGGCATGTGTTGGCCACAAAAATAAACCTGAATTCCATGTTAGGTCAAACAGGCTTTAAGGAATTAATTAAAGATTCTGGGGAAGAATTAAAGTATTATATTTTAGTAATATATGTTACTCTTCCTAGTGTTCATATTTATGTCAATGTTAGAGGCTGAAAAAGAAATATACATATATATTTATATACACATATATATACACATATACATTTATTTTAACAAATCATGTTAATTGCTATTGTAAATAATGAAAATAAACCATTTTAATTGCATGCTTTTGATAACAACATAGAGAAGTCTCATGGATTCACTTGGTGAATAGAAACAGCCCTACAAATCAGTATGATATCTTTGGAGTTCCACATATTCATCCAACAGAGTAGCTCACTTCTAACTAAATTATAATCTCCTATGTATACTTGTTATCGTATAAAGTATTTTTAGATAAGTGTATGGTTTAATTGATTAACACATTGTTTTTCTTATTCCAAATACACGGTAGTTTAACTGAGTTTAAGAAGGATTATCAAAGTGAACTCATATAATTAAGCATGACTTCACATCTAAACAAACTGAATAATGTTAGATAAATTCAATTAAATACCTACCTAATGATGAGAACTGGGCTAAGTCCTATGGGGGAAAATAAGAGAAGTGAAACTGGTTCTTGGTAATTTATTGGTTCATTGAAGAGAGTGGAAATATACCAAATTATGTAAAAAATATATGAAAAGTTATAGAATATGGTATTAAAAGAGCAGAGCTATTTAGCAGTACTGATTTTCAGTTATTTGTGTAAATATCTCTCTGTTGAGAGGACATTTTTGGCATAAAGATTTTAATTTTCAATTAATACCTCTCTCCAGGAACTTTCAGAAGCAGCTTGAAAGTTATTTTATAAACCTATCACGTTTTTGCAATCATTAAGAACCAACACAGACACACACACACACACAAACACACACACACACACACACACACACACACACACTCATGTACAGAAGTTTGTACAACAGAGATAAGGAATGAATCACATGACATGAAGAGTATGTTCACTATGATGGTAACCTAATAACAACTGGGCCAAGTCAAGGCAAGTCAAAAAAGAATAAAAAGGAAGGAGGCCTCTAAATATGGCTTTGTGTTGTATGTCCCCTACCAGTCAGGCTTCTAGTATATACATCTCCAGATCCTTTTCAGCATTTTTGTTTGTTTCCAGAAAGACCAGAAGTACCTTGATCTTCATATCCCCTCACTCAAGAATTCCTTTTTCTGTTTAGATGATTGCACCATACTTAACTTCATAAGATGATGTTCTCTCTCCCTGGAATTTCTGCTTCTAGTCATTTAGTCAACAGATATGCATATAGTATCTATGTATATGTATACATACAGTATCTATGAAATGTATTATGTTAGGGGAAGCAAACACTTTGGGAATAACTTCTGTGTACCTGGAAATACACAAGAAATGGAAATGTGAAGCTTGTAACATGGAGAGAAGGAAAAATAAAGTATAATAGAAGGCGTTAGTATGTTACAACAGATGTGAACTAAAGTGCTAGGTGAGCACCTAACTCAGGGTGATTAGCAGGTGATTAGCAGGGATAGGGTCCAAGACAGGAAAGGGAACTGGAACTAAATTCTGAAAGATGAGTTGTTTTTCAGGCAGACTACATACAGATGCTGACCACTCCAGGTAGAGCCATACAGTTCAGCATAAATGGCCATACCATGATGTGGGAATATGGCAGGAAATCAGGCTTCATGTCATGTTAACTAGTCAGCTCTACAATTTTTAGAAAATGCAGAATTATTGAGATGTTTTATACATGAAAGTGATATGATAGAATTTCATTCTAGTAGGATAGATCTAACCCTATAAAAGATGCATGGAAAATGAAAAAATTGTAGGGCATATATAGAGACCATTGGATATTTGAGTTTGATAGCAGCATCGGGTTCAGACAAGTCCACCTGATCTGGGTATATTGAACGAAAAATGTGGGACATGGATTTATATTTTATATGGCATGGAAGAATCATTGAAGGCTTGGGAGTGGGGGATAAATGGTATTAATTACTAGTTCTTATTTAGAGAAATATCTCTGGAAAAAATCAATGTGGGATTGATTAGAAAGGTAGTGAAAGTGGAGATGGGAAACTGATTAGGAGTCATTTACAGTAGGTTGAAGCATGTGGCTGAAGTTTGTTAGTATGTATATAGAGGAGAGAATGACTAAGAGATACTCTATGCAAAAAGAGGCTGTTTTTGTTTCTTGTTTAGTTTTTCACTTACGACTACCTTATATACTATATAGATTATTTTGCTTATTGTTTCTCTCTATAACTGGAATATACAAATCATTTATCTTTTTTTTGCCTAGTATTTTATCTCGAGAACAGTACCTAATGCATATTTGTTGATTGAATGAGAAAAAAGTATCAGTGACAGAGAACTAAAGACCTTTGAATTTTATCACCTATATAGCATAACTCCACAATCTCTGAAAATTAAGAAACAACTGACATTGTTGCTAGGCTAATTCTTTCTGGAGATACTTTTGTAGTTTGAAAAATAGTAACTTTTAAATATTACTCTTTTAACTGCAGTTATCATTATCATTATTTTGTAGTATGATCTATAAAGTCACTATGAATACTGAATGAGTGAATATTGATCTAATGCTCCTAGGGGAAATATGTATATGTATCTCACATAAACTATAACCTTAAATCCCAAGCACATCTTATCCCGGTAGATTCTATTTTCTTTCCTTCACAAAAGAGAAAAGTTAGAACTGATAACTCAGTGACTTGCCTGAGACCACTCTACTCATAGGTGCCAGAGTTGGGATTTAAACCCGGTGCAGCAAACCCCAGGATCAGAGCTTCTTACAGTGCACTGTGCTGCCCCCTACAATCTTCATCCTCTCCTCATCTCCGTGTGAGCACTGACACAGGAAGGCCTCGCATTGCCCTCTTCCATCTCAGGTGGGAACATGCAGCAGGAACGCAAATTGTTTATAGCTCTGTGCATGCTCGTGAATGACTGCCAAAGCACAACAGTAGTATGGGTTTTCAGGTTACAGATGTTTTAGTGGGAAAGAGAATTCACAATTAAAGAACCTGTAAATACAGAATCCATTCATAATAACAATAGACTACTTATTTTTATGTGGATGTGTAATAATTAGCTACTCCTGCATTCTAGAATAATGTGTCTCAACTCAGATATTTGGTGTTAATAATATGAGAATCAAACATTGGTGGTGTTATTAGTACTATATATTACCTAATATTTGATTGATTTAGCTAAATTATCTTGTGATTTTGGCTACATATAGAAACTGCTAAAATGCTCTAAGAAATATTATTTCTTTCCTCAATGGATTCCCCCCTTTAAAAGAATTCTCTCTGCACCTGCTGCTTTAGAAATTTCTCCTAGAATCTTTAATATACAGTCTCAAATGTAATTCAACACCTGCCCTCAATTATTATCTTTTAAAAATTTATATACTCAGCACATTATTAAAATACCAGTTAATTATAAATTTCAAGTGTAATTTCAGCTATGTCAAAACTTATCTTTTGATGTTAAAACATACTCTAAGGAAATTACAGTCTATACAAAATCAGAGAAATGTTAGCCAGTGAAGATGAAGCATAAGACATATGTGCAGAGATCACTTAGAATCTTTTCAAATTGCTTTTAAAAATACTGTTGTGGAACATTTTGGTTTTAAAGAAGTACTCTGCTTTCCTATAAAAAATAATGGGAATTTTCTTTTATTTATTTTTTTAAAAATTAATCTTAACAATATGCTATAGGTAATTTTCAACACTGAGAATTGGGAGAGAGAATTTTTGGGTAGATGGTGGCACGTGGCATTAATTGACATGAAACCAAGACTAATTGTATTAAAATGTAACTGTCTGCCGTAGATCAGCTGGAGCTTTTGGGGACAGTGGCAGGTGTCTGTCAGTAGCATATCAGTCTCAATCCTCAGTTGTTTTCTGAGAAACAAATAAGGATATTGCTATCTTGTATACAAGAACAATGAACTGGGGAATAATCAAATTTTCATGTTTCCTTTATGCTGCTGGGTCTCCTACAACAAAAGTCTCTTTTGAAACAGTTGGAAGCCCAGTTGCTGCTGATATATGCAGGCTCTATAAGAGGGGCGTTAAAAATATCTCTCTTATGTTGCAGTACCTGGCTTTCTTGTGGTTTAATGTACCAGTGTTCATCTTCCTGTGTTCAGCTTACAGTAAGAATAAAAGAACAATCAAAGTCTTTGAGTTAAAGCCATTTTTAGTGTGGTAAATACTAGTTACCCATAACCTCTCTTGGCCCAGGACCAGCTCCAGTCATTAATAGGAACTTCCATGCACATCCTTTTTCTGGGTGCCAATTAGGAAGCACCTTGGGAATAGAAAAGATTGGCCTTAAAGTTATGGGAATAACTCATTTGTCATGACCTGTTATAGACCGAATGTTTGTGTCCTCCTCGAATTCATATGTTGAACACCTCCCCCCTGACACACACACACACACACATAACCAGTGTAACTGTATTTGGAGATAGGGCCTGTGAAGAGATAATAAATGGGAAATGAGGTCACAAGGGTAGGGCCCTAATATGATAGGTCTGATGCATTTAGAAGAAGATACACCAGCCTTTCTCTTTGAATACACACTTAGAGGAAGGGCTATGTGAAGACGAAATGGTCCTCTGGAATCCAGGAAGAGCATCCTCACCAGAAACTGAACCCTACTGGAACCCTGATCTTGGGCTTTGCAGCCTCCAGAGCTGGAAGGAAATTAATATTTGTTGTTTAAACCACCCAGCCTATGTATTTGGTTATGGCAGCCCAAGCTGCCTACCATGATTCTCTTCGTGGATTATGAATCTCAACTACCTCTTACATTTTCCTCTCTGAATCTAAAATCATATTTGTTGTATGTTTCCCTCCCTCCCTTCATCCATCCATCTACCCCTATTTCCTTCTTTCCTTCCTCCCTTCTCTCTTGTTCTTTTTCCCTCCCCTCCCCTCCCCTCCCCTCCCCTCCCCTCCCCTCTCCTCTCCTCTCCTCTCCTCTCCTCTCCTCTCCTCTCTTCTCTCCTTCTTTCTCCCAAATGACTTTTTATTTACAGTGCATTTCAAAGAAGAAAAAAAAAACATTTCCTTTTCCTGTTTTCTTTTTTAATTTTTTTTATTTTAAAACATTCTTATTATAAATAGCTCAAAGAATACAAAAGAGTATAAAGTATCAAAGTTCTCCTTCATCCTGTGTCATTCTCATTATTCTCCACAGATGTAACAATAGGTATAATGAGTAAGATATACTTTCTTCCTGACCCATATTTATGTATTTATGTGCATGAGTCATACCTAAAATAGATATACATGTTCAAGTTAAAATTAGGTCATTAAGGTGGACCCTAATCCCATATTACTGGGTGCCCTTATTATATAAAGGGGAATTTGGACATAGACACAGACATGCACAGAAAGAAAATGATGTGAAAACACACATGGAGAATACCATGTGAAGATGGGGGATTGGATCAATCTGTCTCGAAGCCAAGGTAAGCCAGAGTTTGCTGGCAAACACCCAGAAGCTAGGAGGAGGCAAGGAAGGACTCCTTTTATGTTTCAAAGGAGCCCTATGACACCTTGATTTCAGACCAAGCCTTCAGAACTGTGAGACAATAAATTTCTGTTGTTTTAAGCCACCCACTTTGTGTTGCTTTGTTATGACAGCCCTACGGAACTAAAACAATGTTATACTTCGACAATGATTTTTTATAGATTAAAAAAAATTTAATGTTTATTTATTTTTGAGAGAGAGACAAAAAACATGAGTTGGGGAGAGGCAGATTGAGAGAGAGACACAGAATCCAAAGCAGTCTCCAGGCTCTGAACTGTCAGCATAGAGCCCAATGAAGGGCTCGAACTCACAAAGCATGAGATGACCTGAGCCAAAGTCGGAGGCTTAACCAACTGAGCCATTAAAAAAACTGAGCATTTTTTAAATGCAACCTTCCAGATAACTGTTATCATATGTCCAACTCAACACTGGCTACTGAGAAGAAAGAGTAAAACAAAAATAAATACTGCAATTTAAGTAATAAACCACACCACAGTATATACTTTGAACCTACATTTGTAAAATCACTTTTATTGATGATTTCTTTCTTTTTAAAATATTTTCAAAATCACTTGGGATTTTCTTAAAAAACGATTTTCTGTGATGCTTTTAGTTCTTTAATTTCTTAAAAGAAAATGTTCTTGAGGAGAGGGCAGTGGGGGGATGTTTCCATGAAAGATTAAAGAGTATCTGACAATCAAAAATAACAAATTAAGGTAAAGCATCTCTACCATTAAAGTGGATATCAAAAGTAAACCACAGTGGGTAGTACCTCAGCTTATATATTTGTTTACACAGATAATTTCAGGAAGCACTCTGTTTCATAAAGCAAGTTTACACCTATTTTATGCTAATGACATTTCACATGGTCATGGGTAGTTATGTTTTTCCTTGAGAAAGCACAGAGAAAATCTGCAATGTTATTTTTATCAGTAAATTATTAAACAAGAAGTATGCCCCAAATAGTGTTCTAGATACTTCAAAGGCATTTTTTAAAGAACTGCTATTTTGTTAAAAATGGTATTTTTAAAATTTTTTTAAATTATTTTTTTAATGTTTATTCATTTTTTGAGAGACAGAGAAAGACAGAGCATGAGTAGGGGAGGGGTGGAGAGAGAGGGAGACACAGAATCCAAAGCAAGCTCCAGGCTCTGAGCTGTCAGCACAGAGCCCGACGCAGGGCTTGAACTCATGGACCATAAGATCATGACCTGAGCTGAAGTTGGTCGCTTAACTGACTGAGCCACCCAGGTGCCCCAAAAATTGTATTTTTTTAAGTTAGTACTACCTTACCACCTATGTACCAACGACAGATCAAATCATGAATTATGCCTTTGTCTATGTTCTAACCATTCAATTATTTTTCTTCATTTTACCTAGAGTTCTATGATACTGGTGATTCGTTCAATTGATAAGGAGACTCCTTCCTTCTTCCCTAAATGCCTGCTTCCTCATTCTGACATCTTGTCAGCAAATAGCTATTTTTCATAGCACCTTCTATTTATGTATGTATTTTTATATTTATTCCTATAGTTTTTTGTTTTTCCACATGCATGTTTCTTAGGTTTCATTCTTAAATCACAGCTTACACACACTTTGTCAGCTCAGAAATGGCACCACAGACAACTGTGAGATAGATCATGTTTATAAACATGTCAGAGAGGTAAAAGTACAATTGTTTCCCAAGTGTGCCTTAAAGTATTATATTCTGAATCTCAAGAACTCATCAGCAGTTTTCCTGGATGATGAAAATAGCACATATTGAAAGGGCTAGCTTCATGGCAACCCAAGGACAGAGCAGTGGGAATGACCCTTCCAGTGTGCAGGCAATAATTCAAATCTGAAGCAAATAACACAGAAAGGAATTGATTAAGCTCAATTACCCTTTTATAACCATGAGTCTGCAATTTTAAGCTATATTAGTAATAAAATATTTCATGCTCCAAACAAATTGGGGCCTAAATTTTAAATAATCGTGGTTACTGTTGAACACACACACACACAAACACACACACACACACACATACACACACACACACACACCATTTTTTTTTTTTTAAAAAGGCACATTTTGAAGTTCTTCTTTAATAAACATTTTGTTCTACATGGAAGTTCAATTGAAGAATTTCCAGTTATACAGTTGGTCCATGCCATACAAAGACTTTGCTGTGCACATTCCTTTAGAAATTAGGATTAGGCTTTGAGCAAAGTTCTTTTCTCAAGTCTTGTGGAACTACATATCCTTCTATTGAGATAGTTAATTTGAAATAAACAATGATAGTACAGTGATTGAGATGAAGAAAAAGAAGACACATTCTTGAAATTATGCCATTTTATGCGAGCACATGGACTTTTTATTTTTGTTTAAAACTTAAAAGATTGAAACAAAATGATATCCATGAGGTATATTTTGTTTGTCAATTGAACATTTTAGTTCTTGTCTAAAATATTTTAATAGTACCTTTAAAATTAAGAAAGCATCCACTTTAACTGTTAATTTTTTTTGCGAAGAACATATCATGAACTACTTATTATTACTGGTTACTACATTCATACTAACTGAAAATAAGTTTGTCATTTAGAGGAAATGTTAGATGCTGCATGTCAAATAACTACATATGCCACCAGCCCTAATCTCTCTGGTTATATGAGCCTGATTTTATTGCCTCACATTGGTCACACATTGGCTGAAGGCCATCCCGGTAGAGGTAGAGGGAGCATGAACTTTCAAGTAACTGGATATGGAAATTCTCAGAGGACATTTTTCTCTGGTAAAGGTAGGCTAATTTGAAGCTGAGTCTTCATCAGCTTCTTAGAGATGGGTACACTGGTCCAATAAAGGGGCTCTGGAAAGTGCATGGACAACATCTATCATGGGTGGAATGAAACAAAAAGAAAAGCTGTTAGAGAAGATTCCTATTATAAGATTCTTGCTTCCCTGACTTCTCACCTTTAGTAGATTCTTAGTTCTTTAAGGACATGGACCTTCTGTTCATTGTTCTATGTGTACATCTGTGTACGTGTCTTTGTGTGCATATGTGTTTTCTATAATCAGCATAGTGCTCAAGAGCAAACTATATGAATAATTAAGTAAATTCAAATAAAATTTAAAATAAAGTTTATAATTCCACTGGACAGCTAGTAATTTGCCAAGGTCCACTTAAAGGAGCATTCTTATAATTTGGACTAGAGGATAGCAGAAATCAGTTGTTTCAACTCTCCTGTGCAAGAATATCCCAAGAAGTAAGTTTAAACTCCATGATTGCAGGAGAGAAAATAGAATTTCAGAGCTGATATGATTGGGAGAAAAAGTGTAGAGAGAAGGAATATTTTCCATACTCTATGGAGCAATTTTCAAACAAGCATTTAAACATTCTGTTCCTGTAGTTTTACTCTATGGCTGAATGAAGCTGCTCGTTAGCTATCTTCCATCAAGAAATGTGAGGTTTGGGGAATCTGGGTGCCTCAGTCGGTTAAATGTCTGGCTCTTGATTTTGGCTCAGGTTATGATCTCACAGTTTGTGAGATTGAGACCCATGTCTGTTCTGAGCTGACAGCACAGAGCCTGCTTGGAATTCTTTCTCTCTCCTTCTCTGTCTGCCCCCCCCCCCCCACCTTATCTGTTCCATCTCTCCTCTCTCTCTCTCTCTCTCTCTCTCTCTAAACAAATAAATAAGCTTAAAAAATGTGAGGTATGGCCTTTGAGCTACTTGCCTAATGACTGCTCACTCATGTGTTCATTTTATTTGGCACAGAGCGCTTTTGTCACTAAGATGATTTTGAATGACATCAGAATCCTTGGAAAGTTGGCCTCTCCTACTTCTCCCCAGATAGATATTAGAACATTTTTTAGCAGAGTCCAATAAAAAGAAAGAAATTTTGAAGAAAACAAAGAAATTCATGTGGAACAAGAAAGAAAGACTTCTCTTGATTCAGGAGAAACAGCACAGAAAATTTCTGACTAGAAATTGGAGGATTTGGTAGGATGTGGCTGGTGTTTTATATTAAAGGGAGAATAACGATTTTTCCTAAATCTCATTTTCCATATCATTGGTTGTTCATAGTTTCATGGAATGGAGAAAATTACACGTATTTTCTTCACAAAGATTTGTTTTTGTGAAACACAGGCTGTTATAATTTCTGGCTTCTTTCGAGAACAATAATCATTTCATTAATGGATAGTGGACATGTACCTTGCTTTGAGCACAAATTCTGAAAGAGATTTTGAAAAAAGTGTTTCACTTGGAAAAAATTTTATATAGGTTGATATATCAAAGTCAGGAAAAGATTATTTCCTAGACAGGTTTAATGAAGCCCTCATAATATTATCAAAACATAATTTCAGAAGATCATTTATCCCCATTCAATTCTTTTTCCTAATTTCTGTCTTTCATCATTAGAACCCCATCAACCAGAGAAACAACCACATCTTTTTACTGTGTTCTACATGTTTGTCTCCAAATGTGAGGGAAAATAATAGAAAAGAAATAGAAAAGAAAGAAGTACATTAGAAAATGAACCACATAATAAAATATTTGATTAATAACTCAAATGGTTTAGAAATACCGAGAGAAAATAGACTGTGTTGCATAGAATGATCATGTAAGGAAGGCTTTATGGAGAAAGTGGACTTAAGCAGAGTTTTGAAATGCTGACCCTATTTTCATCTCCTAGGTTTGTTCTAGATAAGGGAGAAGAACTTGAGGATAAGGAGGCATGACTGGACTGAAGGGTGGGTTCAGCACCTATCCTTAAAACCTGTCCTTAAAACCTGCACTGCACATTTTTGGGTGGTATAGGGTTGTAGACAATAGAGACATTCTCTTTTCTTTTCAAAGAAAGTCATTTTTCATGGTATCAGTTGTGTTACTTTATTTTTGAATTTTTTTTAATGTTTATTTTTGAGAGAGAGAGAAAGAGAGACAGAGCGTGAGCTGGGGCAAGGACAGAGAGAGAAGGAGACAGAATCCGAAGCAAGCTCCAGGCTCTGAGCTGTCAGCACAGAGCCGCATGCAGGGCTGGAACCCATGAACAGTGAGATCATGATCAGAGTCGAATTCAAACACTTAACAGACTAAGCCAACCAGGCTCCTCAGTTGTGTTAACTCTTGATAGTTGTACTTAAAGACTTGATGCAGCAACTATTAATATCATTTTAATCAACTATTGATTTTATTTTTGGTTTCTGCCTTCCTGGCTTATTTTACTTACCCTTTACAATGAAACAAACGACAGCAACAAAAATGCCTGATTGGTTTTAAAATTTCATGTGTTACTCTGTGTTACAAGTTTAAATTGTTTTTTATGTTTATTCTTAGAGAGAGCATGCATGCCGGTCGGGAGGGGCAGAGAGAGAGGGAGACAGAGAATCCCAAGCAGTCTCCACACTATCAGCTCAGACCCAGACACAGGGCTCGAACCCAGGAACCGTGAGATCATGACTTGAGTTGAAATCAAGAGTTGGGCGTTCAACCTACTGAGGCACCTAAGTGCCGCTACAATTTTGAATTAACATTTTCCCAAACTTAAAACTGACTTTATCATTACCTTTTTTTTTTTTTCAACTTTTTTTTTTTTTTTTTTTTTTTAATTTATTTTTGGGACAGAGAGAGACAGAGCATGAACGGGGGAGGGGCAGAGAGAGAGGGAGACACAGAATCGGAAACAGGCTCCAGGCTCCGAGCCATCAGCCCAGAGCCTGACGCGGGGCTCGAACTCACGGACCGTGAGATCGTGACCTGGCTGAAGTCGGACGCTTAACCGACTGCGCCACCCAGGCGCCCCTATCATTACCTTTTTATTATCACAGCATCTAAATGTCTGCCCATATGGTATTTTAAAAATAGTATCCAAGGGCGCCTGGGTGGCTCAGTCAGTTGGGTGTCTGACGTGGCTCAGGTCATGATCTCACAGCTTGTGGGTCAAGCCCCACATCCGGTTCTGTGCTGACAGCTCAGAGCCTGGAGCCTGCTTTGGATTCTGTGTCTCCGTCTCTCTCCCTCTCTCTCTCTCTCTCTCTGCCCCCCCCCCCCCACTTGCACTCTGTCTCTCTCTCTCAAAAAATAAATAAACATTAAAAAACTTTTTTTTAAAGAAAAAAAAAATAGTATCCAGTACTTAACAAGTAGAAGACCTGGTATGTCCTTGAAACATATGACATAATTTTCAACAAGGACTCTAAGGTCACAATGGTTTCTAGGAACACAGCTCTCATTCTTCACCTTAAAAAAAAAATCTAGCTTTATTGAGATATTGCTGACATATAACGTTGTGTAAGTTTAAGGTATATAACATGATGATGTGATACGTTTATATACTGTGAAACGATTACCCCAATAAGATTAGTTAACACATTGATCACCTCACGATGACAATTCTGTATGTCTAGTGAGAACACTTAAGATGTATTCTCTTAGCTACTTTCAGGTATATAATACATTATTGTTAACTATAGTTACCATGCTACATACTAGGTTGTCAGAACTTACCCATTTAATACCTGAAAGTTTGTACCCTCTATTTTCACTATGTCTGAAATGCTTCTTATCCCTCCCTTCACCCAGTCTGTGTTTTTTCCATGTTTCCATATGATTATTTTATTCTTACCTATTTCACTGATCCATTCTTTTTTTTTCCAATATATGAAATTTATTGTCAAATTGGTTTCCATACAACACCCAGTGCTCATCCCAAAAGGTGCCCTCCTCAATACCCACCCCCCGCCCTCCCCTCCTCCCACCCCCCATCAACCCTCAGTTTGTTCTCAGTTTTTAACAGTCTCTTATGCTTTGGCTCTCTCCCACTCTAACCTCTTTTTTTTTTTTTTTTCCTTCCCCTCCCCCATGGGTTTCTGTTAAGTTTCTCAGGATCCACATAAGAGTGAAACCATATGGTATCTGTCTTTCTCTGTATGGCTTATTTCACTTAGCATCACACTCTCCAGTTCCATCCACGTTGCTACAAAGGGCCATATTTCATTCTTTCTCATTGCCACGTAGTATTCCATTGTGTATATAAACCGCAATTTCTTTATCCATTCATCAGTTGATGGACATTTAGGCTCTTTCCATAATTTGGCTATTGTTGAGAGTGCTGCTATAAACATTGGGGTACAAGTGCCCCTATGCATCAGTACTCCTGTATCCCTTGGGTAAATTCCTAGCAGTGCTATTGCTGGGTCATAGGGTAGGTCTATTTTTAATTTTCTGAGGAACCTCCACACTGCTTTCCAGAGCGGCTGCACCAATTTGCATTTCCACCAACAGTGCAAGAGGGTTCCCGTGTCTCCACATTCTCTCCAGCATCTATAGTCTCCTGATTTGTTCATTTCTTTAGCTGTGTCTATTCTGTTGTTAAATACATCCATTGAGTTCTTAGTCTTAGTATATTATAGTGTTAATATTATGTGTTTAATTTTATGTGTTTATATTAATATTATGTGTTTTTAATATTATGTGTTTATTATTAAACATTATTTTTATTAAACATATTATTATGTTTAATATTATGTGTTTTGTTTTCCCAGTCTAGAATTTTCATTTTATTATATCTTATAGTTTCTTGTTCTGTGAAATTCTTCATTTTGGTGACAAACTTCATGATCTCTCTTGGGCCTTTACCTATTGTTGCTATTTTCTAAAGGCTTGTGCGCATCTGGTCATTTTTGATTATTTATGAAAAATTACATATGTAATTTGAGGCTCCAAATGACCATAAATCCAAATGGGACATGGGTTCACTTGAAACTGACTTTCAAATTTCAAATTTCAAATTTCAGATTTTTGTTTCCTCAGCCTCTGGGATATTTTCAGGACCTTTTCTCAGCTTATCAGCATTTTGGCTGAGGCTACTATTTTAGATTTAGCAAATACTTTAAGGATACTGTGGTATGCAATACCAGTTTGTTCCTTTTCTTTTTTTCAGCAATATGTAACCCCCACCTCAAATTCTCATTGTCTTGGTGGTTTTCAATGCCTTCAAGTACTTTTTTTTTTAATATATAAAGTTTTCCTAATTGCTCCTGGCCAGAGAGTTTGTTTTATAAAAACTAATCTGCTACAGCTCTAAATAGAAGTTTCTCCATTTTTATTTCAGTGTTTTATTCAGTTTCATGGTGATCATACTTTTTTTTTTTTTTTTTTGTATTCTGAGAACGCTAAGCAAATAAAGCAAAAAGTTTTCCTCTGGTTTTTGAGGTAATTCTTTTTTTCAGAATTACTAATTCGGGGTCAAATTTTTATTTGGTGTGTGTGGTGCATCTTTAATCTGTTTTATATCACTATGCTTTTCTAGTTACTCATCCCTGCTTTTGAAGGTATATTTAGGCTCAGTATTTTCTTCTGGCTAAAGTAAGTTGGTGGTTATTAGCCTCCCTCACCGTCCAATGATATGTTGTTTGCTAACCTCATTTCAGGACTGTAACCTGACGATCTCATTGATGTACAAAATAGCTTGCTTACTTTTAAATTCCCAGAAGTGATGGCTAAGCCAGAGATGGCCTACTCAAATGCTTAGAAGGATAACACAGGTATAATAGATGCAAGGATGTTGTTCCTCTGAGGCAGTGGGCTATGTTGAAGCAATAAGAGGGTGCCTGCTTACCTCTGCTGATATCATTTGTGTACATTTATATTTTATATTAGTGGCTAGTAAATACACAAAACAGTTTATCTGCCACTTTTTACTAAAATGCAGTTAGGGTTTTTCTAACTCCAAATATAAGTTATTTAATAATCTTATTTAATCCTCAGGATAACCCTGTGAGGTAAATACTATTATTATTATTATTATTATTATTATTATTATTCCCTTTAATACCCGAGGGAATTACAACTAATAAGTGAGTAATGTATACAAAGCATTTAGTTTAGGCATTGACATTTCATGAGAAATTTATACATGTAAAAGTCCTATATGTTGTCCTTTTTATGGTATAGTTCACTTTTTCTGAACAAGATTGGAGACGCACAGAGTTTTGGATAAGACACATCCAAGCACCTAAGCAATATTCAGTTGTTAGGTCAATGGTAAAAACACCATGGTCCCAGAGTAAAACATTGTCTTCATCATGAGTACTTACTTGTGCTAGAGTAGTACTGTTATGAGGCATGTCTTTAGGAGACACATTTGAAAGTGAATTGATGGAAATTTAAAATGCACCTTTTTCTTTAAGTGTCAGTAAAAGTTTAACTGGTCTCTATTAGATGAGATGGTGGAGTATCTTTGCATTCTCTATTAACTCCAGAGAAGTTTCCTTGTGATGAGTGTGTACTCTCTAAAACTGAAACAAAAGGTAGTGATACTTTTCATAGTGAGATGAAATACCATTATCCCTTTGTCAATATCTAAAAGCACATTATTCAGCATAATTATATTTTTAATATCTGCAAGAGAAAATACAGAGACATATATGCATAGGTAAGAACTAAGTTATGATTTCTCCAATATTAGTTAGACTCTCATATATAAAATGAAATGGTTTATGTGGCAAGTGTAAGGAGTCTTTTTTATTTCCAACATGATAATCTTAGCAGTATTATCATCTTAGGATGATAAGTATTATCATCCTATCAGAATGTTAATGAATCATAGAAAAAGCAACCTTGTTAGTAGTTTGTTACATTGGCAAACCCTTTAAAAGTCCTAAAAGTATGATTTTAGAATGAAAATATTTTAAAGACTTTTCGTTAGATCTTGTAAGAAGCAAATTATTGGACTACATGTGTCTCACTTTCTGAAAACAGCATCTTTGGCTGTATTCCAGTGTGTGTGTGTGTGTGTGTGTGTGTGTGTGTGTGTGTGTGTATACCACATCTTTTTCATCCATTCATCCACTGAGTGACATTTAGGTTGTTTCTATACCTTAGCTATTGTAAATAATGCTGCAGTGAAGATGGGCATACATATACCTTTTTGGATTAGTATTTTCTTTTTCTCTGGACAAATACCTAGAAGTTGAATTGCTGGATCATATGTTCCATTTTTAATTTTTTGAGGAATCTCCGTACAACTTTCCATAGTGGCTGCACCAATTCACATTTCCACCAACAGTACACAAGGGTGCCCTTTTCCCCACGTCCTTGTCAACATTTGTTATTTGTCTTTTTGTTAACAGCCATTCTAACAGGTGTGAAGTGACACCTCATTGTGGTTTTGATCCTATGCAGTAGGATTTTTTTTTTAATCTTCATCATGACTGTTAAGCACAGGATTTAGTGGCATAGTCCTTCTATAGGTATGCCGTACTGTGGTTCACTGTCACAGTGACAGCAGGTCAGATCCTGGCTTTGTGGGACCTAAAGTTTATGAACACTTTCTTAAAATTAAAAAATAGTAGTTAAAAAGTAACTATTTTGGAAAAAAAAACCAAATATTATAGATACAGAATAAATGCCATAAACATCACAACCTCAAAAAAAAAAAATGTTTTTATTAACTACTTGGCATGCATTTATCATACCTTTTTCTCCTACATTTTTAGTTGTGTCTTCTCATCCCAACGATTTCTTGAAATCTCTTATATAGAGAGAATGGAAATGCTTAGTCTTTTCTCTACCAAAGTTAAACAATTTTTTAAAAAATATTGATAGTTTGGAATATTTTGTTTCCACTTCACAACCCATTATTTCTAATATTACGCTAAGAATGTGATGTTACATATTAGAATGCCTCAAACATACAACTTTATAAACAAATATTCTCATGGTGTAGTGCTCTATACACACAGAAATATGATAAATTAAATTTCTCATTATTCTTTTTTTTTTAACGTTTATTTATTTTTGAGACAGAGAGAGAGACAGAGCATGAACGGGGGAGGGTCAGAGAGAGGGAGACACAGAATCTGAAACAGGCTCCAGGCTCTGAGCTGTCAGCACAGAGCCCGACGCGGGGCTGGAACTCGTGGACTGCGAGATCATGACCTGAGCCTAATTCGGACGCTTAACCGACTGAGCCACCGAGTCGCCTCTATTTCTCATTATTATCAAAAAAAGAAAAAGTATGGTGCATTTATAATTGTATATGCTGCATGGTCAGGTCTATGACCAGAGGACTTCCATTTTGAATAGATGTTGATGAAGGCTGTACAATTTAATTGTTTGATGATTGGAAGTATTCTCCATAGAATACTTTTTGGTACCAAACATCTCAAATATTGTTTCTCCTCCGCTACCACATACTTCTAATGTTGAACTCCAAAGCACATTCTTACTGATATATGACTGTATTTGTTTTTTATTGCTACATGATAATTTACTGCAAACTTTGTGGCTTAAATCACCATATTTGCACCAGGAGGAATCTGTTTAAGAAAAAAGAAAAAAAAATCACATATTTTCGGTAGATAAGACATTCATTCAGGAATGACATAACTGGCATGTCTGCTCAGAGTTTTACTGAGCTAAAGTCAAAGTTATCAACCAGGACTGCAGCTCTAATCTGGGCACAGGGTCCTCTTCCAGTTCAGTGGTTGTTGGCAGAATTCAGTTTCTTGTGAGGACTGAGGTCCCTGTTTTTCTGCCACTGCTGAAACGGTACTGCTCTTGGCTCTTAGAGGCTCCCTGGAGCTCCTTGCCTCATGATTCCCACGGACACTTCATAACATGGACGTTTGCTTTCTTTAAGCCAGCCAGAATGTGGGGTTTTTTGACTTATTCTTCTGTGACCTGAGGAAAAAAAAATTGCTTTTTATTTTTAAGGACTTATGAGACTAGTTCAGGCCAAACCAATCTCCTTGTTTTAAGGTCAACTGATTTGGGAACTTAGTTACATCTGGAAAATCCCTATAAAACAGTACCTAGATTAGTGTTTCATTAAGTACGTATGAGAAAGTATGTGCCTTTGGGGCCAGGAATCTTGGAGAACCATCTTAAAATTCTGTCTGTAACAGAATTTGGATACACAACTCCATGTAACAAGGTAAAGTGCTCTGGCACAATGGGCAATACGGGAATTTCTAGGGTAGCAAGTACTAGCTTAACAATACGTGGAAGTGACCTCACATCACATATTATATACCATTGAATCCTAATAAAATATATCTAAATTCATGCTTCTCTGAGCTCCATCCCATGCACTTTGTTGCTTCAGTACCATCCCATATGAGACGAAGCATAATGAAAGGAAAATTAGAGTAAATAGAGACTGTGTTCTTAACCAATAGCACTAAACTGTCTTATTTTGCAAATTTTGGCAGAGTTCCACATGAAAGCATTGTTGAGGCCTCTCCCAGGACCTTGAAAGAGGCCTTAGTGTAAAAGCTTAATTAGCTTCACGGTGACTTTTCATCTGATTGATAACAATATAGAAGCTGCTTTTGTGCTGTTTGTTAGGAATTGAAAAATAATATAATTTAATGTAAAAGATTAGGTAACACTACAGAAAAAAATATTGCTATTTTTTAGTGATTTGTTATAGTTTTCATTGACCTGGCTTCCTTTCTCTTTCTCTTGTTTGTTATCAGAATCCTTCTTTCTAGTGGGGAATCCATTATGTGAAGTTTGGCTGGAGACAAACGGTGTTGACCACTTACAGTGGCAAAGCAAAAAAACATTCCAAATTATTTCAATCATACCTTTCTCTGAAAGTTTTCTGAATGACCAGGAAAGATATGGCCCTGCTTTACTGGAATCACTAAATGTAAACCTAGAGCTGGCAATGATCGCTTTCACCACTGCATTTAGAAAGTTTGAGAATGAAACCAAGCAAGAAAAACTGAGCCAAATGTGAAGAGTCCAATGACATTATTTTCCTATGGTTTCAGCCAATTTTGTAGGTCGATATATTTCCTTTGTTTGTTTGAGTGAATGAGTTATCACTTCCGACCTGAAACTTCTCGACTCCTATATTTTCATTTTCTGTGTGAGCTGAATTGTGAGACATGCTAGGATTTCTGTGGCAACTGAGTGGTGAGTGAAAAGTAGCTGGAGACCATTAGATCAGAACTTTAGTAAAAAAATGTGCACTCCAGCAGACCAGATCTTTCTGTGCAGCTCTTTTAGAAGAGGCATCACATTTACTTGTCCTTTGAGTTCAAAAGACAAAGGAAGACCCATTTCATATTTCTTTTCATTCCATTTCAAAATTCCTGGGAGAGAATCCAAACTACTACTAACTGAGGAGCGGGGTCTGAAAACTACTGCAAATAGGCCAAACCCAGTTTGCTGCTGAGTTTTATAAATAAAGTTTTACTGAAAAACAACCAAACCTACTTATTTTCACATTATATATAGCTCCAGCATGCTGCTGTGGAAGAGTTGAGTAGTTGTATCAGATATGGCCCACAAAACCTAAACTAGTAACTGGACATTTTTAGAAAAAGTATGTCAACTCTTGGTTTAGGATTTCATAGAATAAACCAAACAACTGGTCCACTCTACAGTGTAGGGGAGCTTCTCAGAGTAAAACATTGAATAGATATCCTGAAAGACCCTCTATACCTGATGAAAGAATTGATTTTTTGTTGTTGTTGTGACTACAAGCAATCCAAATCACTACCCAGAGTATTGCTAGAAAGCTCATCATATCCTAAGTAGTTTCAGTGACACGGAAAGGACTTGAGACACAGTAAAAACATTTTACTCTTTAGTGGTGTCAGAACCATCACAGTGATGCAATACAGATCCATGATTTTAGATGGTCTTAAGGATTTGGGATTGTATTTTAGCTGATACCTGGGTAATAACAGAATCAAGATTTATAGGAGAGAATAATAAGCTAATACTATGCAGTGGGTGCTGGTAAAGGAGCTGGAGTTTAGAACAGATAAAAGATTCTGGAAATTAAGATTCTAATAAAGAAGGAAGAACAAAAGATTATTGTATGGATTGGGAAAGTATGTTGAAGATTAGGAAACAAGACAACAAATTCTTTGGCACACACATACTCAAGGCACACAGCAGCTAGTTTGGATACCTGCCTTGGAGCAGCAAGACTAATTTTGAGGTGCTGTGGCTGGCAAGTCTGAATTCTTGGAAATACATGTTTAGGATTTGTGCCAGGACTGGGCCTAGTGACCCTATGATGGTTTCATGGCTCCACCACTGAACATGTCATTGGGAAGGCAGGGAAAGAGGATTAAATATTATGAAAAGTAAAGCATCAATGAAAACAAGAGACATGGGTGATAGCTGGATTCAATGCACTGGAATAAAGTGTCTATATTTTTAGTTCAGATTTTCTGAGTTGCTGAACCTAAAAATTAGATTTTTCACTTACTTGCCTGGTTAAAATCACAGATTTTGAATACAGTGGGCAAGTGCCCTGAATGGATAAAGATTCAGAGGATTAATAAGAAAGGTGGATAGTCAGAAGGAGTTTGTCTTTTTGGTGTCCTGAGGCAAGAAAAGAGCACACTGGATTCGAAAGGACAAAGAG